>NC_060139.1:376432509-376734759 GCF_021461385.2 Schistocerca piceifrons
CATTTTCATATTACATCTGAGCAAACTTGGAAAGACTGATTGGATTACACGTTACTGTGAAACTCTGGAAGCTTACGAAGGATATTAGCATGGATATATGAAGGAATCACAAAGAAAATTCCTTCAGTTTTATCTCCGTTGTTAATACTTAATTATACGGCAAAGCCTACATCCAATTATTATGGATATTAAAATATGAGTTCCAATTCGAGCGAACAGTAAGTGTAAACAACTGTGTCAGAGAAACTATCAACGGAAATTTAAATTCGCTTCACAAATTACTATCGTATTGTGCACTGTTTTCTGAGGTGGCATCAACCAAAGATACGCGCCCGTCCTGTTGTGAATGTGCTTGTCTGCTACAAAAATGGTTCAAATGGCTCTGAGCACTATGGGACTTAACGTATGAGGTCATCGGTCCCCTAGAACTTAGAACTACTTAAACCTAAGGACATCACACACACCCATGCCCGAGGTAGGATTCGAACGTGCGACCGTAGCGGTCGCGCGATTCCAGACTGTACCGCCTAGAACTGCTCTGCCACCCCTGGCCGGTTGCCTGCTACAGCTACGTCAGGAATGCACATTTCTTCAACCGCCTGGCGAGCTTCGAATGTGAGAATTTTCAACGTTATTTTACAGATTTTTGTTTAGGCTACCAGTTTCGACTCCTCAATAGAATCATCTTCAAGACTTGTAATATGAACGACGAAAAACACCCAGTCGTACATATATGTAACAGGCAACCAGTTTTTGCGCCTGGATCCCGTAGCAGACTACACGGGCAACCAGCCACAAATATTTGCTCCCTTTTATACACATGTATGACTGGATGATTTTTGTCATTCGTTCTAGAGAGCATGAAGATGATTCTATTGAAGAGCCGAAACTAACAGCCTAAATAAAAAGCTACAAAAATAACGGCTCTCTGAATATTAATTTTACAACTCATCGACCAGCTGCAGTCCCACACTCCATAATTGCAAGATGGACTTCAGTTTACTGATAGAGATAAGTTTAATTTACATGGCCATACAGCTGGCGTCCTCGTTAACCTATTTTCTCATCCGATTTCTTGTCAACTGCTCGCCATTGAACTAAATGCGATAGTAGTTTAGACCTTTGTTCAGTTTATACTCTTATAGTTTTCGCTATGGTCTGGAACATGTTAACAGAATTGTAGATAAGATACTTTTTTCTGTGAATACGTTGTGTCATGTTGACCATTTTTCATGAACAATAAATTTTGATAAATATAACCCAGCTACGTACAGTAATTATGTATTCAGTTGTGAGATTCACTGGTGTAGTAGGAGGAGTTACTGAGTAGAAATGATTTCAATTTGTTTCTAAAATTTTCATTATCCACCAACACCTTCATTCACAAGGCTGTTGGTCAAATAATGTTATGTTTTTATACTGTGTCCTTCCAGTGGAAGAGTGAAGTTTATTTGTGGCTAACAGAAACTATTGGTGTATTTATTAATGGGAGCATTGATTCCAATTTGTCCCTGACAACAAAACTTTGTAGAAATTTCTCTACGTATCGAGAACATTTTGGCAACTGCAGACTGGTTTCAATCCGGCCCACAGAAGAAATTAGTGAGAGAATGTAAGCGACTTAAGGGGCCCTCACACGTTCAATATTATTGTCAATATGCCAATATAATGGAACTCTGAGAGCGAATATTACTGTCAATATATATTACTGTCAATATATATTACTGTCAATATATATTACTGTCAATATATATTACTGTCAATATGTACTGCCTCGCGGAGTAGCCGCACGGTCTCGGGCGCCTTACACGGTTCGCGCAGCTACCCCCGTCGGAGGTTCGAGTCCACCCTCGGACATGGGAGTGTGTGTTGTCCATAGCGTAAGTTAGTTTAAGTTAGATTAAGTAGTGTGTAAGCTTAGGGACTGATGACCTCAGCAGTTTGGCCCCATAGGGACTTAGTACAAATTTCAAAATTTCGATACGTAATAAGTATGTGAGGGCAAGTATCATCTGCTTCACGATTCGTTATTTTGTTGTTGACATTTTTCAAATTTGACTTTTGTATACCACAACCGACTGTGCGATGATCAAGCGATTCAGACTTGTGAAGGATTTAAAACAAATAAGGAAATGATAATATATTTAGAATTATGGAAACAGACCATTTCTATGCGATCAGTCAAATATTTGAATAGATATTTAAAAACTGCTTGCTAATAGAGTTTGGGAATGTTAATACACTAAATTTCAGTGTAGTGACCTGACTGTGAGCAAAAATCAGGTAGTTGTTCGTAACGGCTTGACAACTGGGATTGTCTATATTATTGTCGTATTTTGTTTTTCTCTTACTTCTAGTATTAACATTAATAAATAATTTTTGTTCGTTGTGGACGTATTAGAACACTGCAGCTATCGAAATGGAAGGTAATATATGACGAATTAACTGAAACTAGTTGCTTTTATTGGCGTTTATTTTTTCATGACGCTTCAAGATGCCTGGCATCCCATCTCTAGCCGCTTCTATTTATTTGCATGTTGTAAACAACATTTCTTTATTAGTGGCGCTGCAGAACTTTGAAACGGAAGTTTTTAAGACAGCTATTGTAACACGACGGTAGTAAAGAAACAATGTTCACGACGTGTAAATATACGAAAACATCTGAAGATGGGGTTAACTTAAAATGAATGCATTCTCAGAAACGCGTGTTTTGGGGAATAATTTGCTGGCGTGTCGTGTCGGAGAATGGGTGCCATTCATATCAGTACGTTACCCCGCTAAATATTAACATCACGGACGCTGCAGTTTTGACTGATGTCGCATCACTTGACAAGGCAGCGTGCGAGGTAAGTATGTACGTGAATCGGGCCCGCGGGTCGCCACAGGTTGCCTGTGTCCGATATAGAGTAACCTTCGCATAATTTTCTCTGTTTCTGTGACGGAGTTAAGAAACACCGCTTCTAACATGGTGGTGATCAGTTTCAATTTCGTAACTCTCTCTCGAACCAGGTTGAACATCCCGCTCATAGCTGCACACGTCGTTATGGGTTTGCTTATTTTAAGACAAAAATCACTCTCTCATTCATGTGGTGCGCTCTTTGTTAAATAGTCTGGACGTTACACAATTTTGCAGAGTGCAACGTGTTTTTATTAAAGTTAAACGGAAGCGAAAAGTACAATACACTATCAATTGAGTAAAATTCACTAAAAACCTAAAAAAATGGGGTAAACGTGACGACATTGGCATAGAGAGAGTAGGTCAAGAAGTCGGTTGCTTTCGCTATACACAGACGTCAGCCAGCTACAAAGGGCATCTAAATAATGAACACAGGTCTTTAAGTCATCCAGGAGAGGCTGGATAGTAAGTTAATAGGTTTTTATTCACAGACTGACGAAACACTTCTATCCGCTTCGGGTCTATATGGTCCCCAAAGTGCTGTGACGAACTGATATCCATTATATTCCGATATACGCTGGAAAGAATGGGACAACCTCCACACCGCAAACACGTTTTGACTTTCCTGTAGCCACCAGAAGTTTATTGTCCAGTGTTGGGAGGGAAGACATCACGTAGGTGGTATACATTCGATGGGAACAGAGATGGAGATGTTTCTTGTTCGGAACTAGAGGAGATCTACGGATCTATTCGTCGCTCGTCGCAGGAGGTAGAGTTTGCAGTAAGCACATAAGACCATGGACTGGGCAGTAGACCACCTATTTCCAGGTTTAGCATGCTGCCTAACAGCCGACGTGATTCTGTCTTACATGAAATATGGATTCCAGTCTCATTAATCCAAGACACACGAGAATTGAGTCTGTATTTGGTGCCATATCACATGAGTGTCAAAACTACCTGTATATCTTTCCCCGTGAGATTGTGAGTGTGCAGCTTCCTCGGAAGACATCGTTACTGCTTACTAGTTAAGATTCTGTAATTATGACACCGAATTTCACAATAACGCCTTGCTAAACTCAGATCACTTGACGGAAAAATATTTCCTCTTATCTCGAACGAATTTAGAGACGTGTTTCTGGGATCATAGCAAGTCAGTACAGCCAAACGTAAGTGTGACAGAAATTCCAACGGAAATCCTTAGAAGATGACGCAGTTCTCGTAAACCGATGTTGGTTAAATTTAAAGAACCTGCATTCGAAGAAGATTATGTTACCGTCATCGAATATCTTGCGTAGTAATCATGAGAACAAAATAAGAAAGATTAGGGGACATACAGAGCAGTAAAAGAACTGATTTTTCTCTCGCTCGACAGGCGAATGAAACGGGGCGGAAAATCGATAATATTGGTAGTAAGTACCCTCCGTCATGTACCGTAATTTTCTTCTCAAATGTAAATGTAGAAGCAAATGTTTGTGACATAGAACTGGAGAAGATCTGTGATTGTATTTGTTGTGCCGTACGAAAATACACTTGCCAGTACAACGTTTGGTTCATCGGTTTGCTCCGGGAGGAGATAGAGCGAAACTTTAACATATTATAAAAATTAGGTCATTTTATTCAGTTTAGATATGAAAATTTATTTAATTTCGTACAATCCATTTCCACTGGAATTTTCTGAGTACTTCCATCTGTCTCTGAGTATTAAAGTATCACTCAATACACAAATTTACAAGATTCTGCATTCGAAGAATAACGGACATAATATTCAGCTGAAATCTGCCTGAAATATTTAATACGCTGATAGCCTATCCAAGACGATGATTTTATTTTGATCGTTGGCTGAGAAATAGGCCGAGTGTTACTCTGCTAAGTCGTAAGTAGGCGGGCCATTGCGGCTGCGCAGAGAGTCTCTAAGAGGCGAGACTATGCTGGCGTTTCTGATTTGTCGGTTCAGCATACAGCAACTATACTCTACTGTGCTTTAGTTGCGAGATGTCGACCTTGCTTTGCAGTCCCGCTCTTCGAGCGACAGCACAATCTTCCGTATTTTGTAAACAATGGGGAACTACTCGGGACGAGAAGCGATCGTCTTTCGATAGGAATTGTGTACAACTTGTTAGGTATGACCACGAGTACCATGATTTTTGTCACATTTATCACCGTCAGATCTTTGCCATACTGTGGCAGCACTGTGGGAGAATAGTTTTGTCCCATAAATAGGAACGTTATAGACGTTATATGTCGCTGTATCCGTTGTATTACTTCTCCGAGAAATGACATTATTTGAGCTGCGCCGAACTTACTCATACGTATTTTCTTATCAGAAAAGTCACAGTTCGTACTAATTAACAGAACGTCAGTGAGTTAAACGGAAGTAATATCTGGCGTTCCCCAAGGAAGTGTTTCAGGCCCTCAGCGCTTCCTGATCCACACAAACGGTTTAGGAGACAATCTGAGTAGTCCTCTCAAGTGAAGTCATCCACTTGAGTATTGAAAGGAATCCACTAAATTTCGTTCACACAATAAAGTGCACAAATATAAGGCCTGTAGGTTAAGCTAAATACTTAGGGATTAAAGTTACGAATAACTAAAGTTGGGAAGATCATATATATAATTTTGTGAGTAAAGCAAACTAAAGACTATGGTTTGTTGCAGAATCCTTAGAAAATGCAGTAGGTCAACTAAAGAGAGTGCCTACAACACGCCTGTACATCCCCTTCTTACTTTGCGATTCAGATTCGCGTCAGATAGGATCGACAGAGGACGTCGGGAAAGTTCACTGTCGCGAAATAGGGAAGAGAGCACCGCGGATATGATACACGAATTGGGGTGGTAATCATTAAAACAAAGGCGTTCTTTGCGACAGGATCTTCTAATGAAATTTAAGTCACCAACTTTCTCCTCAGAGTGTGAAAATATTTTTTGACGCCCGTCTACATGGGGAGAAATGGACACCACAGTAAAATAAATCAGAGCTCGCACGGATGAATTTAAGTGTTCGTGTTTCCCACGCTCTATCCGAGGGTGGAGCGGTAGAGAAATAGCTTGAAGGTGGTTCGATGAACCTTCTGCCAGACACTTAATTGTGAACAGCATAGTAATCATGTAGTGTATTTGTAGACGCGTATTTCCTGTGTGTTCTGGTTTTGAACATAAATTCTTTTCTTAAATTTAATTAATTTTATTAATTTCATATTGTGTGCTATATAATAAGACTACTTTTTATCACGTCAGACATACAATTTGTCTAACTAATCGGTTTTCCGTGGCTTTTTCATTGTTTGAGGAAACCAGTGTAGCTATCCATAAGTTTAAGCTCGTTGTTTGCGATGACAGTGAGACACGCACAGTATAGACTATAATCTAAAACATTTGTGCGTAAATCTGAGAAGACTGACCGTTAGAGGGCCTCGAAGGAGAATAGCCGACTAGACAGTTTACTTAATGGACAGACAGGTTACCACAGGCCACGTGCTGGAAATGGGCACATACCGGGAGTCGCGTGCTCGTCTAGAGGCAGGGGGGGGCGGGGGGGGGGGAGGGGGTCATTATTACGGACAGTAGTGGGCCGAAACTTGGTCTCCTGCTGCCTTCTCTTCAGACTGTATTTTAGCGGTGCGGAGGCCGTGCGGGCGGTGGCTTGCATAATAAATCTTGCTCCCTAACTCTATTATGGCCGGTATATGACAGGCCATTAAGGAGAGTTTATAACTCGCCTCTTTACTGAGGTGCCTGACCCGTGCCGAGGTGAGGAGTGCGCATGTGTTGCGCGAGGCCAAGATCGCTTCAGTGTTTTCGGAAGCCGTAGTGGTAGCAGTAGGTTTCACGGGGCAGGTTGGGCGAGGGGGCGGCTCCCGGCGCAAGCAGTATTGCCGAGAGTTGTTATCTTCTCAGAATGTTCTTCATCGGTCGTCTGGGAAATTATTATTGCCTCATCAGAATGCGGCAACCACCAAGCATTTGATTCGATGGAATGTGGACAGCCGAGCTACCGAAACGCCATATCATTACCATTCTTCAGTATTTTTCTTCAGGATTACGTCTCCTACCAATAGCTGACATTTTCACGTAACACGATTATCAACTGAAAAATAAATTTCCTATCTCTCACCAGGGAGACAAATCTGTTTTTCTTGCATATTCGTACTTATAAGAAGCAATCAAATGAAGACAGATCACTCGTCACAACGGGGCCAGGGATTGGCTCCATTCAAAAGTAAAAGCCACACGTGTTGAGCTAGTTAAACAATTTATCCCACCGGGAGACGAGACGAACAATTCGTATTTCGTAGAACGCGTTCGGAACTTGACGGAGGCACAACCCCATCCACTATTGCTCTTCCTTGACCGACTAGAACCGACGTCTACGCATTTATTTTTTCATGTCGCCAAAGATGTGAAAATCACACTGTGAGAGGCCCACGCTGTACAGAGAATGCTGTATGGTTTCCCAACCAAATGTATGAAGCCTAGCCTTCGTCCGATTGCCAGTGTGGCGGCCGTTACGGGAAACAGGATGATTCCATCCGACAGAGGTCCTCGGCGTTTTGACTTTATGGCGTGTCGCTGTTTCTGCAAAGCGTCTTCATAGCGCTGCACACAGACTGCGGTTTATCGTTACACAATAACGTACACCCACACACTGCCACTCGGACGAAGACTAATCTTCTGCGAATTGGTTGGGAAACGCTGCAGCATCCACCGGTATCTTTCACCGTCTGATTTTTACATCTCTGACGACCTGAAGAAAGACGTCCGTGGACGCAAGTTTTAGTGGGACAAGAAAGTGCAGGAACGGGCGCGGTTGTGCCTCCGTCAGGGGCTTACCGCATTCAGTGAAACGTTGATCGTCTCGTAACCCAGTAGGATAAATATGTTAACGCGTGTAGTGCTTACTTTTGAATGAAACCATTCCATGGTAACGTTGTGGCAGGTTTTCGGTCTCATCTGACTGCAACTCATAGGTGGTCTTAGACACGCTCAGTGCCAGGACTCCAAAATGATCCTATCCAGTCAGTAATTCATACATAATGTGCAACAACAGAATAAATTGAAAAGTTATGATAGATGAACACAAGGAAATGAAGTTACACGTAACTTGTCGGAAGAATCTTACGAATCACCATTTATTATCAATTATTCGTTAAGTGAACATAAGCGTTCTGTAATGTGTAATTGTACAAATGGAATTCAAGACTTAAGATTCAGATGCCATTTTCTTTAAATTCTAGTCACTGAAACAGTAATTAGTTATGTGAATGGGGATAGAAGTTCATGTATGTATTATTAAATGTGTACAATTTTGTTTAAAAATCTTCAGTGTGTCATAGTAATTTATTTTCTCCACATATTTTAGCACTTTCCTAGGCAGTAATAAAAAAATATACACAGTCTGCTTTCAGAGTTACTCTTCTTAAAAGGAGGCTCACTGTTCTTATACACGTTTGATTGCCACATTCTTTGTCGTAAACAAAGTCATATCACATTATATATTTCAAAATCGCAAATATGGCTGCGAAACAGCAACTGTGTAATTCAGAATAGATTAAAAAATCAGCCAACCAGTTGCAAATAAAGATTTAGTATCCATTGACCGTTGTTTTGATATCTGTAAAAATATCGTCTTCAGAAGTATTGGCCTTATTATATCACATAATGCAATAGGCGTCACAAGACAAAATATTTGCGTAAGTTACATGTACCTTATGTCTGCCTTGTCCTTAGTCTCTGACGCATCATGTGATGTATAAAGTCATACTTCTGAAGAAGATGTTTTTACAAATATCAAAATCAAGGTCAAGAGATCATGAACCTTTATTTGCAACTGGTTGGTTAATTTTTCAGTCTGTTCCAAATTGTATATCATTGTCTTTATATTTCAATATTTTTACTTTTGTATGTAACTTCAAATGTGCAGAGTACTACGAATATGAAAACGGAAGTTAAGCACCACAAGTTAATTAGGACCCAGTGAAGTTTCTTCATAAAGTGAAGAGATGGCGGTTGGGGCGGGATTGTCAAATCTGTAGTGTCAACAACGTGTGTAACCCAACTGTATTCCTTAACACAGACTGCGAGTGAACTGCTCACAGTACCTGTCGAAAGCGCAGGAACGTCTGACAGCCTTCGGATATTCCCAGTGAAATCGTTGTATATGAACAGCCGTCACATTATCGTGAAAAATTAGTTCGTAGGATTACGCATTACTTCAGCCAATCTAGTGATTGCGAAGCGACTTGTACACTCGACTGAAATGAAAAATCCAGTATTTTCGTGTGACTAACTACTTATGGCAGTAGCTTCGTGAATTATAAGTCTTAACCGTATCTATTTTTTTATTTGAATTTCCAACTATTCGTTAACATTTGCCTTACCAACAGTTCATCAATGATTGCCTCTTGGCTCGTCACAAATTCTTGATGCCCCTTAGTGTTCTCTCCTGTATGTCAAAATGCACGGCACTACAGTTTGCGTCACTGCAACTGCACGTGTGCTTACCTAGAGGTGTTCTACGGTAACCGTCGGATATGATGACTGCTCACTAAAAACAAGAAGCTCCGGTAAGAGATATAATTCTGCTACAAATCAGCAAAACTCAAGAAAATACAAAATCTGTCAATACACCGGTGCTGAACACAGAAACGTCGTTTGTAATAAATGATTGATCCCGTTATTAATACCGCTTCATACACAGTGTGTCCCAGTTGTTGTCTATGGTTGTGAGAGTAAAACCCACGGATTAAATCCTAAAGTCCCTGAATTCATTCAAAATAGTCTCCTCCTGAATCAACACAGAGATGAAATCATTTTAAAAGCGATTTGAAACGTATACTGTAGGCCCTTTTGGGAACTGCATTTGGCACTGCAGTACACTTTTCTTGGCTGTCCTTAACTGTACCGTAAGAGTGTCCTTTCATTGCCAATTTCAATTTGGGCATAACCAGAAATCGGCTACGGTCAAATCCAGACAATGCGGAGGGTGATACGGAACTGCGATCCGTTTGATAGCCGGGAAGTCGCATACGATCTTCGCTTTGTGGGCTGCGGCTTTTGCGCGGAAGTGTATCCAGGAGCCTGCCTCTCGGTATCTGGATCAAATTTGAGGCATACTCACCCACTTACGATGGAGGACTCAAATAAATTGCTCCAAGCCCACTTTCCGACGAATGTCAGACACGTACTGTTACATTCGCCTTCAGGACGCCTGCTGCAGCGATGCTAGTTCTTTGGTCCTGTACGCGACTGTTGTGGATACTTCAAGGATCGTAACGCCACAATTCGGCAGGGCATAACATGAAAGACTGTAATTTCACAAAAGCTGTCCTAACGCAACTGGGACACTCTGTGTAAATATTGCAAACATTATGGAAATAATAGTGAAGGTCTCAAGTACTGACAGATGATGATCAACTCAGACTGTTGGTAAACCAGGCTATAGAAATGGTATAATGGTGAGAATAACGCAGTCTGGCTGCAGTACCGATCAATATGCTTTTGCTTCAGTTCTTGTTGAATATGATTAATCTGTGCCATTGGATGTAGTGTCATGCGTCGACGAAATATGACAGACGTTGTTCTTGAAAAATGTTGACAAAGTATTCTACTGTCTTTCCCGACAGAAATAAAAAGGAACTGCTATGAATTAGTGATAACCTCCAGCCTGTTGACACTATTTTCAATAGCCGATCTGATGACTTCCTGTAGTCACCAGTCAGCGCCTGCCAGGCTGCAACCCACGGAACAGCAGGGCACACAACACGCGAGGCCGCAATCCTTCAGTGTGGACGGACGGCCCAGCCGCAGCGGCCATCAACACGTCATCGCCGCTCCCTCTGCCGCCGCGAAATATTGTGACAGCTGGGTGGCGTTCGCGAACTGACAAGTTTAGTAGCGAGGAAGGGCGCACGACGGTGGTAAACGTATGCGCGCTGCCATCGACCGCAGGCGTACAACGTAGCCGGTGAGTGCTGCGTGACCTCCCCTGTTGTGGACCTCGTTAGAGTCAACGTCAAGTCGCATCTCAAAGCTGGAGTTCTATAGTAGCCTACCGCCCTCAGTGTAAATGATTTATATAGTAACCTACTGTTCATTAAGTGTCCATGATTTACTTTTCTTTCTGCACTAGAGTTTCGCAGCAATATAAATGTTCAGTACATGAAAAATGCCACAGTACTGGAGATGGTTGTTTTGAACGTGGCTGGCGAACGTTTAGTAAGAACGTTCTTGGAAAGCGTAAAGTTGAGGGATCGAATCCCTGTCGGACCACGAAATATTTCAGTCTGCCTTTAACTTAACCTCCACTACCAAATGATGTGAACAACCTCCAGGGACAACAAGTGATTCTGATTGCAGGTTAAACTGTAGCTCCTCTTTCCCCAGTAAGATTACTGGGGTATTTAGGGAGAGACACGACACCGAGGCGACGTCTAATTGAAAGACTGCACCAGACCTCTGAGCCACACGAAAGTATTATTGTTATTATTGTTATTATTATTACAGTAAGGAAATATCGTGAAGATAACGAAAACTCAGAGGGCATCTGTAGAATGTGCTCAATTAAATTAATGTACGAAATACACTATCCAATCAAAAGTATTAGGATTGATTTTAGTAGTTACTAATATGAGGTATGTTCACCTTTCGTCCTTTCGACTGTTTGGATTCTGTTGGGGACACTTTGAATGTCTGTGGAGGAATGGTTGCGTCCTCTTCCTCAAGAGCAAAACCAGTAGAAGCTAGTGATGTTGGATGCTTGAGTCAGATCGATGTTCTCATACCAAAAGTGTTCTATAGGATTCAACTCGGGTCTTTAAGCAAATCAGTCTATGTCAGGAATGTCATCGTCCACGAAACATTGCCTGTCAGACACTGCTTGGTGACAGCGTACAATTCAGGCTGATACAAACAATCATTGCCGGCCGCTGTGGCCGAGCGGTTCTAGGCGCTCCAGTCCGGAACCGCGCTGCTGCTACGGTTGCAGGTTCGAATCCTGTCTCGGGCATGCATGTGTGTGATGTCCTTGGGTTAGTTAGGTTTAAGTAGTTGTAAGTCTAGAGGACTGATGACCTCAGATGTTCCCATAGTGCTTAGACCCATTTGAACCATTTTAAACCAAACAATCATCGTCTCCCAGCTGTTCGCCTATTGTACAAAGTTCACAATGCTGTAAAATGTATTCATATCCTTGAGTATTTGGCATATCGTGGAGCTTAATCAGGGGATCTCATCCTAAGTACGAAAAACATTCCATTATCGTAACACAACCTCCTCCGTGCACTGTTGGCACGACACAATGTCAAGTAACGTTCTTCAGTCATTCGATAAACCGAAACCCTTCCATCGGGTTGCCATAGGCTATAACGTAATTCACCTCTCCAAATCACTTGTCTCCAGTCATCCAGCGATCAGGGCTTCGCTCTTTGCACTACCTCAAACATCATTTAGCTTTGACTTCAGAGCTCCACAAACCCATCCAATTCTTTGTAACTCCTTAGACACAGTCGCTGTGTTAGCTGGACTGATGATAGCACTTTCGAACTCACGAGTGATGCCTTTCACTGATTTATTGCAACTTTTTACCACCATTCTCTGCGATGCTCGACGGTCCCTGTTCGCCAGTAGAAGGCGTCTTCCTGGTAATGCTTCAACTACACTCATTCCTCCGTTTTTCCACTTGACAAACAGTCGGCTTGAGCAGCCTCAGAAGGATTGACATGTCCATTACGGACAACAAACTCAGGTTATATCAAATACTAGTCCACGTTCGCAGCAACTGAGCTCTTCTAAACGACCCAGCCTGCTGTGACTGCTGCTCTGCTGGCAATACAACAGTCCCCGCCTTCTTTTATACCGGCGGCTCCATCTCTCGTGACATCTCATGGTCAATCCCGCATTACATAGTGGTGTCCGGTTACTTGCGATTGATGTACCTGACTAGCGCCACTTCTAAAGTGTTGGTCGCTTTGGTCTGACACATGTTTCGCAGCGTTTTGCCGATGTCGTTCGAGCAGGAGCTAAATACCCTCTCACAAGCCACATCTAGCTAATTTCATGAATACGTTCTTTTGAACTGTTTTGTATAGCTGGCTTCTTAGCCGTGCGGAATGGCGCGGTTAGAGGCCTCATGTCACGGACTGCGCGGTCCCTTCCACCGGAGGTTCGAGTCCTCCCTCGGGCATGGCTGTGTGTGTCGTCCTTAGCTTAAGCTAGTTTAGGTAGTGTGTAAGTCTAGGGACCGATGACCTAAGCAGTTTGGTCCCTTAGGAACTCACACACATTTGGACATTAGAACATTTATGACGTCATATGGTGTAGGATGTATACAATGGAAAGATTATAAAATGTCCATAACGTTGACCAAAGACAAACGTGTGCAGATAAACGAGAGGCTGATAACCTTCGCAACATATAAAGGCGATTTTTTTACACATGTGCTTTAATTTGGTTAAAGGATTCTTCTTGGTCACGTCAAACATACAATTAGTTACGTTTTATGCAGTAATTTTCAAGTCTTCACGTGCAGCTTGGTTAATAAGAAGTTAGGAATTCACTACGTCCGTCTTAATGAAACACAAGGATTTTAGTCTGAAGACGCATTCATTAAGCCACATGTCCATGGGTCCTAAAAATCAGGAGTAACTGTTGTGCTGAGCTGCCACGGTTCATGTTACCTAAACAGAACTTTTAACCATCGACGCGTTAGCGACACTGAAAGGGCACCAAATAAAGCGTAAGTAAAATAACGGAAACGTAGCTATTCAGCAGTGATGTGCACGTAACCGTAGACTAATGGCAAAAACAGCCGCAACTCTGCATGTTGAATGAATGTATTCTGCTCAGGCTGTTTAAGTCCTTTACTTAAAATTGATCATCGGGTGAGCTGTACATTAGAGGAATATCATATTTACCTTTCCGAATAACCAATTTTTAAAAATAGGTGATCATAATCACATAAGACCGCTTGCACCATATTTAAAATAAACGGCCGCGCGGGATTAGCCGAGCGGTCTAGGGCGCTGAAGTCATGGACTGTGCGGCTGGTCCCGACGGAGGTTCGAGTCCGCCCTCGGGCGTGTGTGTGTGTGTGTGTGTGTGTGTGTGTGTGTGTGTGTGTGTGTGTGTGTGTGTGTGTCCTTAGGATAATTTACGTAGCTTAAGGAGTGTGTAAGCTTAGGGACTGATGACCTTAGCAGTTAAGTCCCATAAGATTTCACACACATTTGAACTTTTTCAAATAATTGTAGTATACATGATAAGTAATTCTAGCCAAGTCGAATCATTCGTCGTTAAAGCAATAAATCTAATAATCTGGCTTTAAAGCAGTGGTTCAAGTTGAAATGAATGGGCTCGAAAAGAAACACACAAAAAACGGTCATATCTCAATATGCAGGAAGAGCGGAAGAAATCAGAAAAACCGTAGGTGCCATAAGAATATCCGAATAAACAAAGGCAAATAAATGTACCCTAACTTCAAGTAGGAGCCATATATGAGAGAAACTAGACTGAACACATACCTTATCTTTAGGCTATCTGTACGGTATCAAATTGAGCTCAATTGACAGAACGCTGTCATGAAACAGCGTGGGAAATGGCGAATGGACAAAGTTACAGAAGAGCCGAGTCGTGTGTACCGATGAGAAGGCTGGAAAGAAAGTGGCTGCTCAACGCTGCTTAACTAATCCTTCAAGAAGCAAGGGTATTAACATACCGGTACCTTAAGTCATTACATAAAGATTATACTTTTAGGAACCAAAAAATATTTAAAAAACCAATATTAGCGAAAAGGTATCTATGGCGTAAATCCATCTGTGGAGTAAATTTTACATCAGAAATCTTTCCAGCTATTAGAAAATATTAAGTTTATTGCCCTTGCTTTCTATATGAAGTGTCTGAAGATTGGTGGAGAGATCTGTACTTGAATGTCCAGTTCCCTGCATGTGGATAATTGAGGCTGATTTGGAGTCCGGGTTTCTAACGCGCTCCTTAAAGTGTATCTCAAAATTTCTATCACTTTACTCGATATCCCTTGATGCAATGCCGTATACTCCACAAGACTTATAGACTTAAGTCTCGACTTTGCTCTATGTCTTTAACCTCTGGCCATTATTTCAAAGAATGAATTGGGCGGGAACTTTGTTGTCAGAACTCAAATATTTGCCAGTCCTACTACAAAAGTTAGCATGGTAAGTTATTTTATGATAAATATTCTCATGCGGGACTTACTTTGTACTGGGTTAAGGATGATAGCACCATCAAGCGAGCCCCGGGCCACATAAGGATTACGATTCACGTTCTTAGTCTTTAAAACACTCCTACTGATAGTATAGTCGACATCATGTCTTGAGAGATTCAGCAACTTTTCAGATAATTACGATAATTGTCATTTATTGTTCTGTCTTAGCTGCATATTTTTAATTAAAGTACGTGTTTCGATCGCTCCGGATCATTTTCAGATCGTCCTCCCTTAGGCATGGGTGTCTGTGTTGTCCTTAGCGTAAGTTAAAGCTAGATTAAGTAGTGTGTAAGCTTAGGGAACGATGACCTCAGCAGTTTGGTCCCATAAGATTTTAGCACAAATTTCCAAAAAAATTTCCATCTTCAGATTCAAACAGTTGCGTCAGCAGCCCGTCTTGTCTGCTCACAACCACATATCAGAGTCCTCTAATCTAATTAAAATGTGCAACTGAGACGTAACAATAAATGAGTATTATCTTAACTCCCAATAATGTTAGTGTTCGTTATAGTGTGAGTTGGGGGAAATACAGTTCGTAGCCAACTCCAACGAATACGGGTCTAAACCATCACATTGACAACATGATTTTGTCATGCCACCCATGTAGAGTTTTTTGGAAGGTAGCGAGTTAAGGGGGAGAACTTCGATTCTTGGCTATTCGTCCTTAGTCGCCGTCTGGTGCTGATGGGCTCACTGCTGATTTTGGGGAAATGTCGGCGTTGCAATCCGCAGTAGCGCGATCCATACTCTACTTGCTTGTTCTGGCACACAGTCTCAGTTGCCGATTTGACATTTGATTTGTGATTTTGCCTTACTGACTTTACATTTGCAAGCTGCCCAGATAAGGATATCTTGTGGCGTTTATCCATGCAGTCATCTACGTAATTTGGTACCTCCCCACGGCGTTAGCGTCATTCTGAGTTTAGAGTCTAGAGAACATTGCTCTGTGTCAACTTCTTGTGACTGTGTCCATCAATTATAAGCAGACTCGACTTAAATTCCAAGATCCTTTAATTATCCTACAACTTTCCCACGGTCAGCCGATCCATCAGTAACAAATACAGCCTGTTGCATACCTAAGTTTGTTGTTCTCACTGTGATGTCATCGTCGATTTGCAAAGTGACCAAACTCAACAATTATTTACTTATTTTCAGAGAAGGTAATGAACATTGATCTCGCTCGTCTTTTAATGATTATAGATTCGTTTATTGAGTAAGGAGAACTATGTCGTTCTCCCCTAGGATTAAGATTTAGCATTGTATTGTTTCGTGATAATTTGACGAACGACTTTAATGTATAGACGTAATAAGCAACAACATTTTCGGAGAAACGTCATACCACTGCACACTAACCCCCCCTCCACCCCCCTCCTCAACAAACACACACACACACACACACACACACACACACACACACACACACACACAAAACTTTCATGGCATCACTTTTAATTTATGTGGTACAGTAAAGTGTTTATTTATTATGGTAAAGCTGCCAAGAATCTCTTTGTATATCGTTTCTCGTTTTACAGTGCTTTTCAGAATGACATAACTTTCTAAACCGGTTTAGCCAGTAATAATTATATTTTAACATTGACTGATAACATCTATGAGCCGTTGCGCAATAGACCTTGCTTCAGTGGTTATCTTCATTCGATAACTCACACTAAATCGAAGCTCTGATTGATCTGGTGCTGCTAGTTTTTAAAAAGACCAAGCACGGTGGCGCTGATGTGTGAGTGAAACTGGAGAGCTACACTACTGGCCATTAAAATTGCTACACCACGAAGATGACGTGCAACAGACGCGAAATTTAACCGACAGGAAGAAGATGCTGTGATATGCAAATGATTAGCTTCTCAGAGCATTCACACAAGGTTGGTACCGGTGGCGACACCTACAACGTGCTGACATGAGGAAAGTTTCCAACCGATTTCTCATACGCAAACAGCAGTTGACCGCCGTTGCCTGGTGAAACGTTGTTGTGATGCCTCGTGTAAGGAGGAGAAATACGTACCATCCGACTTTGATAAAGGTCCGATTGTAGCCTATCGCGATTGCGGCTTATCGTATCGCGACATTGCTGCTCCCGTTGGTCGAGATCCAGTGACTGTTGGCAGAATATGGAATCGGTGGGTTCAGGAGGGTAATACGGAACGTCGCACTGGATCCCAACGCCCTCGTACCACTAGCAGTCGAGATGACAGGCATCTTATCCGCATAGCTGTAACGGATCGTGCAGCCACGTCTCGATCCCTGAGTCAACACATGGGGACGTTTGCAAGACAACAACCATCTGCACGAACATTTCGACGACGTTTGCAGCAGCATGGACTATCACCCCGGAGACCATGGCTCCGATTACCCTTGACGCTGCATCACAGACAGGAGCGCCTGCCATGGTGTACCCAATGACGAACCTGGGTGCACGAATGGCGAAACGCCATTTTCTCGGATGAAACCAGGTTCCGTTTACAGCATCATGACGGTCGCATCCGTGTTTGGCGACATCGCGGTGAACGCACGTTGGAAGCGTGTATTCGTCATCGCCATACTGGCGTATCACCTGGCGTGATGGTGGCGTGGGGTGCCATTGGTTACACGTCTCGGTCACCTCTTGTTAGCATTGACGGCACTTTGAACAGTGTACGTTACATTTCAGACGTGTTACGACCCGTGGCTCTACCCTTCATTCGATCCCTGCGAAACCCTACATTTCAGTAGGATAATGCACGATCGTACGTTGCATGTCCTGTACGGGCCTTTCTGGATACAGAAAATGTTGGACTGCTGGCCTGGCCAGCACATTCTCCAGATCTCTCACCAATTGAAAACGTCTGGTCAATGGTTGCCGAGCAACTGGCTCGTCACAATACGCCAGTCACTACTGTTGATGAAGTGTGGTATCGTGTTGAAGCTGCATGGGCCGCTGTGCCTGTACACACCACCCAAGCTCTGTTTGACTCAATGCCCAGGCGTATCAAGGCCGTTATTACGGCCAGAGGTGGTTGTTCTGGGTACTGATTTCTCAGGATCTATGCACCTAAATTGTGTGAAAATGTAAGCACATGTCAGTTCTAGTATAACATATTTGTCCAATGAATACCCGTTTATCATCTGCATTTCTTCTTGGAGTAGCAATTTAATGGCCAGTAGTGTAGTACTTCCTTGCGGAGATAAGATTTGGAGCCTCCATGCAACGAAAGTGCCGTGAGTTGCGTCGCCTGCGGACTGGCGGTCGTATGTACCGGCGTTGGATTATTCTGCCAGGCTGTGCAGAGTACACGATGTCTCTGAGACTGCACTCTGCGATTGTGTCAGCTTGCCTTATTTCCAAGTGTGGAGTGCGCTTTCGGCAAATGCAGTTGCTGTTTCTTTCCTACTGAATTCGTCGCTCCAGATATAGCGTCTGGAACGAGTTACTGCCGATAGCGTATGGAACGCAGTCAGACTTGGATAGGCATCTAAATGTGGCTAAGGTATACGGGAATGTAATTACAGCACTAACGATGAAGGACGCAGAGAGAATTTTGTTATAGGTGAGCGCTACCCTGCTCTACATATGTGTTAAAGTGAAACTGCGTGGAGTTCGCCATCCTGATTACTACACTTGTAGATTTAGTTTTAGTGTTCACGTAGTAAAGCGACGATAATACCTTTCCTTAAATTTTCAAAGTAAAGTGCATCAATTTATTTAGGTGACGTTTATCCATATTTAAATCTACTAGGAAATTTTGTTAGTTAACCTGTCTAACTCCTTATCTTGTTAAATAATAAACTTTCTTAGTAACTCAAATTCCTTGCTTGAAATCTGCTAATTACGCCAAGCCCTGATGGTTTCAGGGTTAACAATATTTTATTCTCGTTTACCTAAGTGCTTAACAGTTGTTGTGTTACAGAAGCTATTACAATGTGCTGAATTTGTGTTACTAAAATTGATGTACGACAAAACTGGAAACCATAGAGGTGACTTGTGTAAGTGAAACGAGGCGAACGCCCAATATAGAATTAATGCCGCCACGCAAACCGGGCATCTTTCGGAAACAAGGTTCAAATGGTTCTGATGGCTCTGAGCACAATGGGATTTCGCATCTGAGGTCATCAGTCCCCTAGACTTAGAACTACTTAAACCTAACTAACCTAACGACATCACACACATCCATGCTCGAGGCAGGATTCGAACCTATGACCGTAGCAGCAGCACAGGTCCGGACTGCAGCGCCTAGAACCGCTCGGCCACAACGGCCGGTCCGGAAACAAGGAGACTGATTTTCACTTATTCTGAAAAGAAGTAGCCTACTTGCTATTTCATGTTTAGCTTTCAAATGACTTAAATTTCTTGATAACGTAAGAATATTTTGGTTTTTTAATTTATTGTAATGTTTTACCTACGAGATTTTAAAATTTAAGAAACCATTGAAGATTTTCAACGTGTGGCCTTTTTTATTTATTGTAAAGTTTACTTAAATTTTGGATGTTTTGTTTTATTGCAAATTTTACTTAAATTCAAATTGAAACTGTCATGGTTTGGTAATGAAAGGAAGCGAACGTGTTGCTTAAAGTACATGAGCAAGTTGTTATTTTGAAATTATTCGTCTGTGTTATTCTGTACAATAAATAAGTTCTTTTAAATTAGTGATTAAATATTTCTTGTCAGAGAACCTCTCCCACTCCTCAGGTCCAAAACAATTGATATTTGTTTGTTTGAAACTTTGTTTGAACATACGTTATCACAGTGACAGAAAATGAACACTTGTCTAAAAGAATAATCAAAACCGTGCCCGCCGGCCGAAGTGGTCGTGCGGTTAAAGGCGCTGCAGTCTGGAACCGCAAGACCGCTACGGTCGCAGGTTCGAATCCTGCCTCGGGCATGGATGTTTGTGATGTCCTTAGGTTAGTTAGGTTTAACTAGTTCTAAGTTCTATGGGACTAATGACCTCAGCAGTTGAGTCCCATACTGCTCAGAGCCATTTGAACCATTTTGTAAACCGTGCCCCATAAACAAAAGTCGTAGGGTATTGAAACTAATGGCATGTCAATTCCGGAGTGACAGACAGATAAACTAACTCACACTAAAATACTAAATGAGGTTCCTTAGAAACATTTTACTAAAAATAAGTACATTTGTTTATAACATTAATTAATTCCTATGTAATTCAAGATAACTTGATCACGAATGTTCAGATGTGTCCCGAAATAAAAATACTAAAATAATAAACTTGTCAAAAATGGGTCAAATGGCTCTGAGCACTATGGGACTTAACATCTGTGGTCATCAGTCCCATAGAACTTAGAACTACTTAAACCTAACTAACCTAAGGACATCACACACATCCACGCCCGAGGCAGGATTCGAACCTGCGACCGTAGCAGTAGCACGGTTCCGGACTGCGCGCCTAGAACGCGAGACCACCGCGGCCGGCTAATAAACTTGTACTTCGTCCTACATATACACATAATTTTCGTGACTCCAATCTCAGTACCATAAATACCTAAGAACTACAGTCACACTTACACTTAGCACGACACTTTAGTCATAATCAGTTTTCCGTGGAAAACATTTGTTAATTTGGATAAATGTCCTTTTAATTGTTTTGCTGACAAATACGTAACATGCTTATTGGATACAAGTTCGAGATTAGGAAGGATGGAGAAGGAAACCATCCGCTATCCTGGCAATCACCATTAGTGATTAATGACAGTTGTCTGGATGGTAAGGCGGTTATATTAATTACTATACTTAAAACTCAACTAATTGAAAAACCCATCTCCCCTTCTCAAAGTTTAGTTGGCGACATATCTTAAGTCATGAACACATGACCTGTGCAGAGTAGAAAGAAACTGTTTTTTAGGATTCCAGTGTCCATTCACTCAGACGTTGATCTTCACAACTGTGTTCGCCGGAAGACAGCATCTCCACAAACATGAATATCACTCCGCATCTCTCCTCCTACACGCTCCGCGAAAAAAATTTACGGGGCGTTGAGAGTGGCCGCACCTGAGATCTCATTATTTAATTCTATCTTGGCTCGTAAATTCTCTTATCACGGCCGTGGAGCTGAAAATGCGAAGCCCTTTCACCCTTCGCCCGCAACTTGCGGCAGCGAAAATGTTTGTTGGCTCATGAAGTAGGTTTTTGTACGAGCCACTATCCCAATCCCTCAGCCTTATCTGGAGGCCCTAACTGAAGCATTACGTTCCACCTCATAGGATTAGGATTCGGAAGCACGTGCCAGCAGGCCTTACCCTCCGCAGCCGAGATGTTTTGCAACGTAATTCACAAGAACAGTGCGTTGATGACATTTGCGTGATCCACTGGCAGAGCACGTAAGTGATATCGCTAACGCATTTACGTACGCTCATTCATTATGTTTTTACATGAAGGTCACAAACATTTCGCAGTCGACAATTACAAGCAATATCTTTCGACTCCCCCGTGATCTGTGAGAATACCCCCAGTAACTCAGATCTGTTGGTGTGAAAATGTACCAGCATCAAATTTCCTCATGTAAGCAGAAATTACTTCATATTTCGTACCTATTAATATTCTGAGGGATGAATTTCCACAAAATTCTGTATAAATTTTTGATGATCGCTGTTGTTAACGGAAACATGTCTTCGATCACTTATGAAATAGAATGGCTGTTCCACAGTCTAACATGAACAGTAGCGCCACTCCTGCGCAGTTTTGTTGTAGACTCCGGTAACAGCGCACCAAGCGGACTATAAACTGTAATCTATAAGCACGGTGTCAGATTAATGTGAACAGTGTACTTGATGTTGGTTTGTAGCATCGTCTGTACCAAAGGCACCGTATGCAATGCAATAAACTGTAGCAATAACAAAAAGAAGAAACCAAATTTTTAATTCCATTGGTCTCTTAAGGAGTGAAGATGCATGAAATAGCACGTTACATGACTGTGCAGTTACGATTTTCTTGCTACATATACACATTTGCTGAAGAATAACGTTTCTTTTTAAGAATAAGAAATAAATAGCAAACAGTAATGGACATGATGAGCTGAGTAATAAAATGAATTTTTTTTTCACCACACTTCGAAACAAAATAGTTTATGAACGTATTAAATGAGAAACGTAAGGGATGCACTACTGGCATTTCTTAAGGTTCATATAAGCCATCATAACAATAGTTGAGAACTCCTACACAACCATGAAAGTAAAATTTGCCACTCAAAAGAAACCAGTTACTCAATTCTTGTTACATCAGAGCCACATATGTCAGAATTTTTCGACATGGTCGTCTTTCGAAGATAAAGTACTTCAGTTAAATAAATTTTTGTGAGTAGCTAAGTCCAGTGAACTGCATCAATAACTACGTCTTCGGACTTCGTGTAAAATTGTTGTGTGTTAAACCAGGAGCCAATCACAACAACAAATAACCAAATAAGGCTCGGGCAAATTCAAAGTTAGGTAACGAAATCTGCCGTGCCCTTTCAAAGGTACCCTCCTGGCATTTACTGGAGCGGTTTACGTAAAATCTGGATGGCTGATGGGGATTTGAACGGTCGCCCACTCGAAACTCCAGCGTGCTAACCACTACGCCAGCTCTCTCGGTATCATAGGAACAGACAGGAACAGAAATATATACTACCTAAAGCTGATATGCTGTGTTTACGTTCTCTTTTTTTCAGCGGGATAAGCTGAAGTTACATGCAATTTCAAAAGTATTTCTTGCTAAAGTCAACTTAGCTTATATCATTTCATTCACGGGTTTTGGTACTGTTTAATTATTTTGCGATTATTCAAGTGTCTTGATATTTTACTAACGTTTTGGACGCAGAAATATAACAAAAATTTCGTAAATTAAACAGCAAAAATTAAAATTAAATATTAATCTTAAGGTACAATGATGTTGAGGTACGAATGGTTTTCCTGACGCTTGGGGCTCTAGTGAATCTTCAGTTGTCAAACACTAACAACGCTCACAGCACTTTTATGTAAACTGAACGTGGACGGTGGAGAAAGGAAAAGAAAAGGCAGTGATTATTGATGTCATCTGCATAGAGACTTTACACGGAAACAGCGGCGACGAGTGAAAATGTGTGCCAGACCGGGATTATGACCCAAGACCTCCTGCTTAGGAGGCACCTACATTAACCACTGCGCCATCTGGACACAGAGTTCACCGTAACTGCACGGACAGTCTCTGCACACCACTCGGCCAACTCGCATTCTTAACTAGTATCGCCACCTATCCACAGTTCCCGTCCACGACCCTCATGCTCGCTAATTTGAGATTCCCGCCACTGTTGGTGGCGGATTCATTGTCCATCGAGAGGAATCAGTTACGTGAATTTGCTGCGTCTGTTCTTTCGGAGATGTCGGAAAGAACACACACCACACATCTATATAATCTCACACCAGTGATTGACACGTCTCTGTACTTTAGCTGTTGCACTGAATCAAGGTGTAATCTGCGATTTACTAATAAAAATAACAGAAAATACAGGAATACAGCTGAAATAATTTGGAAGTAAGCAAGTTTAGTGCCTAAAACTAGTAAAAGAAAAATTCCATTCCGGATGACATTCTCTGAGGAGTTTAAAGGGTATGTTAAAGACACTATTTTACGTCAGTATACATGTTGGTTTCATTTAATACCGTTACATTTATATAACCGTAACAGAGAGCGCACGTTTATGACTAATCACTTCAATAGTGTCTAGAAAACCTGATGTGCGTCACTCAACAGGCGATTATCACAACTAGCAGGATGATCGTCACAATGAAAGATAAGACTTTGTAGACTGCCTGGTATTTCAGTTGGCATAATTGACTCGTTTATTTAAAGATGAAAACAGGATCCTGAGAGAAGACTATCTTGATATTTAGTTTATTTATAAGGCTGGAACACAATCGAAGAGTATGTCCCAATTGGTTTGTATCATAATAGTTAAGATTTGTGACAGGCAAAATCGTAATTGTTCATCAAGATAGCAGCTTAGTGGGAACAAGAAGACAGCCTAAATGCTGCAAGTTGCTTCCTATAATTTTTTCCCCTTTCCTTTGAATGACGTTTCGAGGAATAACACTTTAATAAAATATTTAATTGGATGCCATTCAGACAGGAGGAAGAAGGTAAATTAATTTTTACGGCTTAATTATGCGCAAAAAAACGAGGATTGCCGTGGGGCTTAATTTGTACACCTCTATCTTATTTAAAGCACTCCTCTCTGCTATTTTGGTGCTTCGCTTGAGTAATGAAGGATTTTTAAAGTAATAACGTCACGTAATGAGACGTGAAAGAAATCTGCCCAGATAGGAAAGCAGACCGCTTTTCTGTGCCGTGTGTGTTGGTTAATGGACCCTCGTCCGAAATCACATTGTTTTGCTGAGAACGGATTGTTTTTACACTCTAAGAAAACAGGCTATTGATACCTGGTGCATATAATCCAAGCTGTATAAAAACCATTAACTTTGGAAAGGGAGTTGGGTTGTGTTTTTCAAATATAACACACTCCTCTTACCAAGGACACATGTATTAAACTCCCGAAATAAGTCATGCAGCTCTGATGAAGTTTTTAGGTATAGTAAAGTAAGATATTGTCATCCATCAAAAAATATAATTTAAAAGCTACAACTAACCGAGCTCAACAAATTATCATCACTTTTGTCTAAGTATTATAAAACAGAATTTTTTCCCACACATCTGCATCCAAACAAGTACTTTGAAAACCACTTGACAGTTCATGGAAAAGGGTAGTTCCCGTTGTACCAGTTATTATGGTTTCTTCCCATTTAATTCACGTACTGAATGTGGGAATAATGATGGCTTCCAATCTGTCCGTGCTGTAATTAGTCTAGCCTTGTCTGCACGGACCCTGTGGGAACAATACGTGTAGCATATTCCCAGATCCCTCACTTAACGCTTCTTCTTGAAACTTTTAGAGTAGGCTTACACGGAATACTTGGCGTCTAACTTCAGGTGTTACCTTGGCAACGCTCTCCCTTTGGTTCAACAAACCATTCACCTCACCTGCTTTCCTTGTTCGTAAACGTCATATTTGATATTTGTCTGACATACTTATGCAGTATTCTAGGATGGGTCACATTGTTATTGTGTTAAATCATCATCTTTACAGATGGATATCATTTTTCCAATATCGTACTAATGAAAATACGTCTACGACCTGAACCTATGTAAGCATCCCATTTACTACCGCAATATATTTTTACTCCCCAGAATGTATATGAGTGACTCAAATTGAGACTGACTGATGTTGTAGTCACAGTGTAATGCGTGTACTTTATTTTTTGTGAATAACTTAATTTTTCTTTTCTGATCATTTATAGAATGTTACCTATCTTTGCACCTCTTGGAAATCTTATCAAGTTGTGACTGAATATTTGTGCAAGTTTCTGCAGTGAGTACATCATTATAGATGACTATATCATTTGTGACTGCTCTCGGATACCGTTAATATTGTCTGTCAGATTACAAATATACATGAACAGGAAGGGGTGCACCTGAAGTTACTTCTACGTTTCGATACCGTGGAATCACAAGGTTACAACAAACAAATTCGAAGAAAATGAGCTGTCATTGTATCAAGGTTCTATCTGCCTTATGGTACAGGTAGAACGTATTCGTACTGCAACTCGTCGAGAAATAAACGAGTTAAAAGAACTCCGAAGCTAAAACTGGTACCAGCAAGTTTGATTCGTTGGGACGACAAAGTTCTTCTAGAAACCGACTGCAGAGATAAGTGTAGATCTAAGTGAGATGCGTACACTTGAATAGCGTGATCAGATATCAGTTTCTTGTAGTGTACAAAGACAGAGGCAGGGGAAAGGTTAACACAATTATGTAGCACTTTTGTTACAGTGTTTTTGTAAATGTTCTATACAGTTCATAGTGACAAGCACTGAGCACTATGGTATCAAAAACTCATTACTATGCTTGGAAAGATGGCTGAATAATGAGTTAATGGAACTTTGACATCAATCTACAAGAAACGAATGAACTGTTAGACGAGATCTTGTCATTCCAAATGGTCGACCTGTCGATGACACACTATCCAAGGTAACATGCAGTATCCTCTTTACCAAAATAAAAGTGTCCTCAATACAGTCACAAATTTTGCCTGATACCACACATGACTGTGTTTTCAGTAATAGGAGTTGGCGCAATACGGAGTCACTTTTTTTGGTCAACAAATACTTTATCCGCGTGACCGGCTTGATTCATGGCTTCCAGAATGTCATGTAACGAAATATCGACTGCCTTTAACATTACCGATGTTCTCGGAAGTCATGCTGGTCGGCACAGATATTAGCAGTTCCGCAACAACGTACATGTTCAAGCGTATTACCTAGAAAATCTTGTGCAAGACATTGGCGACAACAATGGCTTTGATAATTCAAATGGGTGTTCAAACGTTTTTCGTCTTAGAGTAATATCTTTATTGCAAGTCATTTTAATTTTAAATTAAACATTTTGGCATTTAGAAAGTTCATTATTACGTCTACCTCAAAATGGATCGTATCGTGTCGCAATAATTTTCAATGAAGTTGTTGTTTTGAGGAAGGTAAACTTCGTATATACACTGCAAAAATCACGTTTTATGAATTTTGGGGAAGCATTAGAAACAAATTGTAAGTGGAAGAATTAATCTTTAATTTACATCCTTTATTTCTTAGAATATGTTTTTTCGTGTGACGTATGTATTACCGTTAACAGGTATTCAGTCTGACCCGGAACGTTCACCAAGGAATGAAAAACGCTTGGACAATATACATGGAAAACTGTTTCATGGTTATCACGTTAGGGGTTTCCTGAAAAATCTCTCTTCTTATTCAGATTTTGCATTTCAATAAAATGCTATAAATGAACACTTGATCCTCAGGGCACGAATTCAGAACTCACAGGCTGTTACAACAGTATATGCGTAAATTTGGAGAAGGTATGTGACCCAAAGTGAATCATTTTGATTAAGGAAGATATTCCTTTACCCTTTGTATGTTCTGCCTTAGACACAGAGTATCCGACACTCTCATTATAAACCTCACTTCTTAGTTTGACATGTTGAGGAAGCTGACATGTCCGTATTCGGGGAAAGTGCTCAGTTGGTCGCAGCTGTAGAAACCATACGGGAATTCTGAATTGAATTCCGAAAAATGTAATGGGCGCTGTTTTGTCGCTCAAGATGGAGTCGGTTGTGCGAGGGCCCACAGCAGGTCCCTGAATAACCATACAACAGCACTTACTAGCGGTTTTATTGGTTCCATTGTACCTCACGCACTTACCATTCCTTGGGACACCTTATCGGTAAGACCGTAATATTAATAATGACAAAAATTTAGTTGAAATTTTGCCTTGCGAAGTGTCTTGAGGTTTCCTGGCATTGTTCCGTTACCATGGAAAGGAACGAAAGGATCACGCAACTCTCGCCTGCGGTAAATTACAATGGGTCTGCTGTTTCAGTGTGGTTCCCCGGGGTATGGACATTTTTAAAGGGAGATACAGGTACAATATGATGGGGCATAAACATTACAAAGGCCCAACGCAATAATACAGGGATCTACTCGATACCAAACGCCATAATTTGTTGTCTGTCCTATCATGAATATAACAAAAATTCGTACGTACCGATATGGGTGGCTGAAATCTAGGTCTCGTCCATACTGGGTTGACAAAAGTAGAATTCCGCTAATTTCGCAAATGAAAGGCGATGTTTACGCACGTATGTTGCAGCGTTCTGTCTCCTATAAGTCTTGCTGCTCTGACAACGTTAGTAGCTTGTGGTCTTGTTAGTGTTGCTGTCTCTAAATCCTCGGGTTCGATTCCCGGTTGAGGATTTTCTACGTTCGGAACTGTGTGTGTGTGTGTGTGTGTGTGTGTGTGTGTGTGTGTGTGTGTGTGTGTGCGCGCGCTGTCATCATCATCGACTCTGAAGTCGCCAGAGTGGCGCCAAAAAAGATTTACACCAGGCGACCGAACTTCCCACAAGGCGACCCCCGGCCAAATATTCTATATGGACGTTTCATTTTTTTCATTAGCAATCATTTCGTGTTTTTTAGTTACACAAATGTAATTTCCTTCCCCGTACTCTTATCAATGCGGCACTGCACGATTAGAAAATGTGAGGTATGATAAGTAGCAAGTTTACTCTCGACACAGAAGTAATCAGTGACGGAAAACAAGCTCCGAAGAAGCAACAGAGTGTGGCTGGTAGGATAGTGACAGGTCGATGTAGTCCGTACGAAAGAGTAAAAGAAACACTCAGGGAAATTACATGTGATTCCTTGGAAGAAACGTAACGTAGTTCTGGCAAAACCGTCTTGGATAAATTCGGAGAACCTGTATTCGATGTAGAGTGTGCGACCATTGTGCTGCCACCATTGCTGGGATAGAAAATAGGCTATAAACTTTGTGAAGAAATGATCTTGGCGTTCGCCTACGTAATTTAATGAAACAGCGGACAACCAAAATCTGGATGGTTTCCTCCAGAATCACATTCCATTGTCTTAACGTTTAAGAACCTCGCAACGTGTAGGAGATCCTACTCTGAGTCAGCGATTAATGTCTCTGGATTAGAAGAGCACATGCTATGTCATTATCGAGTCAGCAACAAAAAAGATACTTTCACTTGAAGATAATCATTCTAACAGAGTGCGGAATGCAAGGAAATCAGTATCCTGAAACAAAATAAATTGATACTACTATGGTAAAATCGACTGAAAGAGCTCTGAAAGCATACAACGTACAAGATTTGAAATCAGTTATTAAATAGCAGGAGAAATGCGTATTAAAAAGGCCAGATTAGTGGGGCTAGTTGACCATGTAGTAATAATGAATGACCCAACCTTTCGCTACCAAAAAATGGGGCTCAATATTTTCAGAAGAATGCCAGACGACACTCGACATCATAAAACCGGTACCACACACGTCGCACTGTCATTTAAAACAGTGAGCATTTCACGTGAAAGACACAGACAAATCATTAGGTTATCAAACAAAACGCAAGTAGATATAATGTGTCGACACCCGTGTTACAGAAGTTTCACAGACCGGCAAGTCCTCCCTTACGAGGTAAAACCATGTGTTAGGTGACAACGTTCTGCTGTTAGCTGTGTAGCATACACACTATGTGATCAAAAGTTTCCGGACATCCCCGAATCATACGGTTTTCATGTGAGGTGCATTGTGATGCCACCTACTGCCAGGTACTCCATATCAGCGACCTCAGTAGTCATTAGACATCGTGAGAGAGCAGAATGGGCCGCACCGCGGAACTCACGGACTTCGAACGTGGGCAGATGACTGGGTGTCACTTGTATCATACGTCTGTACGCGAGATTTCCACACTCCTAAATATCCCTAGGCCCACTTTTTTCGATTTGATAGTGAAGTGGAAACGTGAAGCGTACAGGCCGACCTCGTCTGTTGACTGACAGAGACTGCCGACAGTTGAAGAGGGTAGTAATGCGTAATAGGCAGATATTTATCCAGACCATCACACAGGAATTCCAAACTGCATCAGGATCCACTTCAAGTACTATGACAGTTTGGCGGGAGGTGAGAAAACTTGGACTTCATGGTCGATTGGCTGCTCATAAGCCACACATCACGCCGGTAAATGCCAAACGACGCCTCGCTTGGTGTAGGAGCGTAAACATTGGACGATAGAAAAGTGAAAAAACGTTTTGGAGCGACGAATCACGGTACACAATGTGGCGATCCGATGGCAGGGAGTTGGTATGGCGAATGCCCGGTAAAGGTCATCTGCCAGCATATGTAGTGCCAACAGTAAAATTCTGAGGCGGTGGTGTTATGGTGTGGTCGTGTTTTTCACCGAAGGGGCTTGCACCCCTTGTTGTTTTGCGTGGCACTATCACAGCACACGCCTACATTGATGTTTTAAGCACCTTCTTGCTTCCAACTGTTGAAGAGGAATTCGGAGATGGCGATTGCAACTTTCAACACGATCGAGCACCTTTTCATAATGCACGGCTTGTGGCGGAGTGGTTTCACGTCAATAACATCCCTGTAATGAAAACGTCCTGACCTGAATTCTATAGAACACCTTTGGTATGTTTGGGAACGCCGACTTCGTGCCAGGACTCACCGACCGACATCGGTACCTCTCCTCAGTGCAGCACTCCATGAATAATGGGCTGCTTTGGGGACGCTTTTCCTTTTTCTGTTACTCCTCATTACTTTCGTCCATCATTGGTTTACTCTAGATCCGCTGCGTAGACGATTACTTCCATTGAATAGGTACCGTAATCCCTCCTCGCTTTAATTACGAATAGCAATGTCGTCTCTGAATTTTACCATTGATATTCTTACGCCCAGAATATTAAAGGCAATCCTGAACCTTCCTTTTATCTCAGACATTGCTTCTTCGATGTAAAGGTTCGCAGTATGTTTATATTGTTGTATTCTTTCCTTTTTCTGTCACCCTTTGTTTCTTTGCGGTTACCTTTCTTTTACCTATACTTCTCTGTCTACGTTCTGCTACTGTGCTTTTCAGAGATGTCCATTCCTCTTCAAGTGGTACTTGATGAACACTCGCAGGGTGACAGGACAAGGAGCGGTTTCGTGGCCGCATCAGCAACTTCATTGCCCGGATTCGGATGCACACACCCCACAGAAAATTATCTCCCCCTCCTGTCTTTTCTGGAGGATACCCTATCACGGACCATCCTGTTCTTAGAGTACATCTGTTCACTTTCACTGGAGACGTATTGAAAACAAGAACATCGACAAGAAGGCAATGAGATGAACACAGTAACATAAAGTAACCTTGTAGCTAGTCTCTTAGCGCTTCATCGCTAGCCACTGTACAGGCTGCATAGTTTCTCTTTGTGGCGGTGGTAGTTCAAAGAGGGGCTGGAATGGAGGGTGGAAAGTCACAAACGAGTTCAGGCGGGATGCATGATACATAATTTGTGCCAGGAGCATGGCTGCGCCAGAGGGATTAACTGCCTTAGAACGGAAGGGTCGTTAAAAAGTTCACTTTTTTCGATATGGAAAATATTTACGTTTCAACAAGGGAGACCTGTAATGAATTGTTGGTTGAGTTGCCTCTCAGCAGATTATCGTTCATTAGGCATCGTTCCAGTGTGTCAGTTTACCTGCGTGTACGAATTTGTAGCAGAATAACCGTAATTAATAAATACCAGTATCTACTCTATCGAGTCAGTGAGCGGGTGATAAAATAAACAGATTTAGTTCGTCCGTTGTCCTCAGTTTACCTCTAGCAGCGCACTGTTGTTTTAGCATTTATGGCGTAGTTTACGATCCAATTTCGTTTCATATAATTAACGAGGCAGAACATCATAACAATAGTTTCCAGTGACTATATTCCGGAATATTATCTTTCAAACTGCATTACATGAACACTGTTATAACGCACTACAGAGTTAAATATTCATTTTTCTGTGGTATAACATGTTCGATGACCATAATCAGAATAATAACCTGAACCTTAATGAGACCCACAACAAATATCTACAGAATTCCAAAAGCTAGTACACGCGAGCGCATCTCCCCCCGCCCTCATCACCCAAATATGAATGCTATATATCACTTGAGGCTATTGAATGACCTTTCATTACCACAGTAGTTCCTTATTATGATACTCCAATTAAGTGGTGAACTGCATTTCACTTTTCAGTGTCTAGAACGCAATAATTTTGTGTGTCTAACAACCTTGCCTTGAGTGGACTGTGAGCAATAGACAACATTTAGATCTACCACCACATTACTGGCAGTTACTTCTCTCTCGGCGTGTATCTGGTCCAGTGCACTTCCTTCTCTGGCAAAAATCAACGCTCGAAAGTCGTTCCAAGTCTCCACACTGTTCCAGTCTCTAACGACACCTTCATAAACACGTGGTAAATAGCTAATCTTTGGAAAAAATGATGAAGTATAAATGATTAATTTGCTTTGACAAGGGCCACAAAATCCTTTAAATACACGAAACAGCAGGTCGACAACGCAGTTGAAGCCTTAAGACACCCCTTGCAGCAAGTGCATTTAGACAGCCTTATGATCAACACTAGGTGATCGAAACCGGTTTCAGTTGTTTTGTGATTGTTGTCGAAAGAAAATAAACTAATATAAATCCTAATCTAAGTATCATCAGCACTCGTTGCCAATGGAAAGGCCCTCTTGACAATGTTGTTGTAGCGCCCTTTTTGCTTGAACCTGACTACTGGTGAACCCATTGTCGAAATTTATTACTGTACTCAGTGTCTTTATTTTCCGGAGAAATCTTTTGGTTTTAATAAAACTAGACATTTTCCTTTGCCAGTTGTATTCATTGTCTTCAATTATAACTGTAGGTTATCATGTGATCTTGACAAAATTAAACAAAACTGTTGTACTTTCTGAAACATTTTCAGTAAATTTTTGGGAAAACGTAACGTTTTTGCTCGCGCAGTTAACAGTTGCGACGTTTCACTCAACACAAGTGAAGATTGGTTGAAAAACACTGACATGTATTTATTGTCATTGTAAAGGGTCATAGAAAGTAACAGTCAAGCTATCACATTGCATAACATGACGGAGCTCCCTCGAAAATTTGAGGAACAGGTTCTGCACGAACGTCATCGCCACAACATAGGGGAAGTGTTCAATAGCTACATGCGTTAATAAAGACTTTACGGTCTTCTAGCAGCACCGAAGTGTTACACATTCACGATCTTCCAGCCAAGTGCTCCTCTGTCATCGTCCAATGGTAAGTGACTGCCTTGTAGCTCTCCGTTGTATCACAGGACCTCTTCTGGTGAGTGCAGTTTACCAACCTTTGGGTTTTTCCTTCAGATGTCTATAAGGGTAAATTTGTGTGGTTCTCACTTTAGATCTTCTTTGTGCGTGTAGGGATCTTTTTATTTATTTCCTTTCATTGCAGTTACTTTCTACGTAGTTGGTCAAGCCATCATGTTCTTTGGTTACAATGTATCTTACGACCCAACATCCCGATTAGGTTATTATCTGACTACCACGTTTCCCTGTACAATTTGAGAGCAATCTGTTGGTATTTTTTTTACAGAGTAGTGGATCTCGGGTAATTTCAGATATCGTCATGGGAAATCTTATGGTGGAGGAAGGCCCGGTTTTGTACTCGCTGCAGCCTTATTACATGAGAGTACGTAACATTTGCACATAGTATGGAATCATGTTCCAACAATAGAGGTAATAAAGTTATGCACGGAACACATCTGAGCTCTGCTACTAGTCTCGATTCCTCGTTCAATAATGGGTACAGAACACGCTTTCAACCTGTAGCCTTCCCGCGTGTTTATTTGACGCTCTGTCGTCATGGTGGTCTTCTGGCTAATGCGGCTCGCCGCTACCCAAAAGATGTCACCACCATCGAGGAGTCAGTTGGGATTAGCCGCCAGGCAAAAACTGTAGCTTAGTTCATGGTGGCATTGAACTGCAGACTTCTTTTTGTTGTCCGGTTCTCCGAAGTTATTCAGGGCAGCCTGGAGTCGCCGCTGAGCAGCACGGGCGCTCATTCTCACTGTGAATAAAGCCACTTGATCATTATAGAGAGCTAGATGGACACGGCCCCTGTCGGGGCATTTGCTGTCGAGAGGGTTAATACAGCTACTGGAGACACGCTAGCCTGGATGTGCCTTCTCGTTGAAATTACCTGCTCGATACTCACGTAGAATGTCCTGCCTTCAGATAGTTTTTGATGGGTAATACGTTGTAACAATAATTCGTTATAATAGAACACATTCTGAAACTTAAAACAAGAGACTCTCGTGCCACAGGAGTGAACGATTTTCAGACGTTCAGGAATACTGTTCCTAGCTACTCACAACATTCCAAGGCGTCCACAGTTTGCTGAGATGTTTTTTGACGTATTCTGTATCCCAACTAGGTGTCTGGAAGTAAATGTGGAGCTTCGACGTCATTTAGTAGGCGCATGCAGTATGTTTCCTCTCTAAGCATATGACTATCCATCTGGTTCGCAGATTAGAGCCGCCTCGAACTTTTCTGTGGCAGTGAAGGAATTTTGTAGTAGTTATCCAGGTGCGTTTTTCGTCAAGTTGCAGGGAAGGAGATTCGTCTCGACCATTTTGCATTACTATGATCGTCGGTCTGTACTATGATCTCTGTGCAGAGGCGATCAGAAGGGGTATGGTCGCAGGGACTCTGGTGAGCTACCACTCTCGGTAGACCTTGTTCTTGTGAGTGATGAGATCAAGGATGTGCTGTGGCAGTGGCACTGAAGCGCCTCGGTGGGGCCGGTATCCGCGAGGAGGCGGCCCCGAGGTGGCCATAATCACATGTTCTCAAAGTGCCTGGCAATGGATCAGTCACACAACGGAGAAGAACACACTAGCTGCCATTTCACATTGAAATTTATCAATGCGGAAAGTGAAAATTTAACCCATACCGGGACCCGAATCCGGAACTCCCGTTTCTCGTGAACGGTCGCCTTGATCGCCTCGGCCATCCGGTCACGGTCCCTGATCGCCAGAAGTTTCCAACTTATCCACACACTACTTACGCAGTGTCCCTGACCACTATCCCAACTACCTGCAGCGATTTTCTGATTCCAATGAGAGTTTCACCTTACTATGCATCAACACAGAAAAGATCACTAGGCTTTTCCATCCTAGTTACATACATGCAGTGTCCGTTCTTTCGGATATGTGAAGATGCTCAACATGCTGGAGCTCTTACGGCACTCAATGAATCACCACGAATACTGACGGTAATGGTCAGGAGTACCACATCAGTAATGTGTGGTTAAGTTGGAAATTTGAGTCGGTCAGACACCAGATCTGGACGGCCAAGATGGTCAAGGCGACCGTTCGCGAGAAACGGAAAAATCTAGTTTCGAGTCCCGGCCCAGTACAAATTCTTATATTTCCCCACTGATGTATTTCAATGCCCAGAGGCAGATAACGCCTCACTTTCCTTTGCATCAATTATGGCTACGCGATCAAAATGGTGCCCGTTCTTTCGAAAATGTCCGAAAGAGCAGACACTGCATATGAGGTGATATCCAAAATTTTCGGGACTGGTGCTGTCATCTGTTGAAAACGTTAATGGTCACCATCATCCTCGAAGTAGGTCCCATCTTCACGTACACATCGGTCCCAGTACTTCTGCCACTGGTCAAACGTTTTCTGGAAGTCCTGATCTTTGAGAGTGTTTATCACTGCCAGCGATGCTTCTTGAATCCCCTCTAGAGTGTCGAACGACGCCCTTTTAACTTGAGGGTCGGTTTTGGGAATAGCGCGAAGTCGCAAGCTGCCAAATCTGGCGAATACGGTGGGTGTGGTGCAACCGCCATGTTGTTTTTTTGCCAAAAACGTCCTGGGGAGCAAGGACGTGTGACTGGGCGCATTGCCGTGATGCAACAGTCAGTTCCCTTGATGCTAAAGTTCGGACGATCGTCGCCTCACGTTTTCATGGAGCCGTCGCAAAACGTTACAGTAGTACATGCAATTCACTGTTTGGCGGGGTGGGACGAATTCCTTGTGCACAATTCCCCTGGTATCAAAGGAAACGATGATCATGCTCTTCACTTTGCTCTTCAACTGTCTCACATTTTTGGGTCTTGGAGAGCCACTCATACACACGCGTACGGCTCATGCTCTGTCCCCCAAACACTTGTTGAATCATTGCAATGACCTCCGTAGCACTTTTCCCGAGATTTGCACAGAATTGGATACACACGCGCTGTTCTGTTCGCGGATCCATCGTAAAATCGCCACACGCTAATCTCAGAGTACTACGGAAATCACTGTGAACACGCAACACGTCCTCCCAGCTGAACGCCACTCCGCACACTGACTCACCAGATATGCAGCTCTCGCCACCTAGTGGTGCAAAGATCTACTACTCCTACTTTCCAGATGGCAGCACCAGTCCAGAAACTCTTGTATTCGACCTCGTATATAGTCGCATCACTGTGTAAGGTACTGGGCAGCCCCCATTGGTAAGCTGGTTTCGGCGCGGTTTGTATCCCAGTTGACCTCTCTGATGTCCAGATGTCACTGTGGTGTGTTGCTGCCCTGATCTACATTATACACCACAAGGAAATGGTCGGAGTTAAATATGTGCCGTGTTGTGGCTATGATATGTTGTGGGATGTCCTAGACGACCACAGAGTCAAAGACATCAGGCTGGCAACATGCAGGGCAGACAGTACGAGGATGTGCTGAGAGGTAATGCCATCGATTTTTTGATTCTGTTCTCAATATCGGTTGAGGTATTAAGTGTCATGCATATTATTTGGTCGACTTTCCTCCTTCGTTGACAGAAGTTGCAACGCTGCTATAGGGCTCTGAAGTCTAGTTTGTAACATGGCGCTGTGTAACGTAACTACGTCAGTGTTCTGCGAGACAGTCAGAAAACAAATAACACGAATTGGAAGATGTGACATCTGCAACAATCCGACGCCTTGAGTTCAATGTCGTTAGGCATCCTCCATACAGTCCCGACTTGGCCCGATACGATTTTCATGTTTCCAAAACTTAAAGAATACCTTCGAGGAACTGACTTGGATTGAAAGGAAGAGGTGCACGGAATTGTGAGATTGTGGCTCCGGCAACAACGTCAAACATTTTGCAGTGACGGTATCAACAAAATGGTTCATCGTTGAGCGGTTCAGAATGGTTCAAACGGCTCCGAGCACTATGGGACTTAATATCTGAGGTCATAAGTCCCCTAGAACTTGGAACCACTTAAACCTAACTAACCTAAGGACATCACACACATCCATGCCCGAGGCAGGATTCAAAACTGCGACCGTAGCGGTCGCGCGGTTCCAGACTGAAGTGCCTAGAACCGCTCGGCCCATCGTTGAGAGGAGCGTGTTCGTCGCCAGGGTGTTGTTGAGAAATATTTATGTAGATATGAAGAATAAAAGAATATAATGTTAGTAACGTTTTTTTTTCTTTGAAAAGCTTTAAGAGAGTTCAGATGAAAAATTACGGAAGCATTATTCTTCAGCACGCCCTCGTATATGGCTCCGAGGACTCGCTGGTACGAAATCGTTGTTTTCTCGATGTGGGACGTGAAAATCTGAGAATGGTTTGTATAAGTTGGTGGATCAGTATTGCACATTTCACTACGAAACGCAACAAGAGTGTGATGCTGTTCAGAGCTTCACAAATATTAGATCTAAATTTTGATTTCCAATAGGACTAGGTAGTAGACATCCACGGTGTGGAGATTGACGCGGTTGGTGAAATATGTGCTGCAGTGGCGTCAGTATTTTAGACGCAGGTTATTTCTTGCGATATGGTCCTCCTCTGATGTTACAGAAGTAGCATACCTGAGCCGAATTATTTTGAATGCTACGCAGTTGCTGGTTTCGTCTTTATATAAACGTACTACCAGCTATGACGTTACGAATGTTGAGTCTACTGCTGTATAAAGCAACGCTTTCATCCCTCGTATGCCGCGTCAGCTCTATTACGCCATCTTCAATGACTATTACTGCCATATGAAATACGAGCATCATAAAATAGGATTCTAAGAAAATTATCAAGATAAGTACGTAAGATGCTAGAAATTGTGATTAACCTGTGACGATGCCACTATATTAAAAGTTGGGGAGCGGTTTAACACCGTTCAAATGTAGCCAACGCCCTCTGCAAGCATCGGATGTTGGTTGTTCTATCGTCTCCAGTCACCAGAGTAATCGCCAACTAATACGGGACGATTTCGTCCACCAGGAATTACTGCCTATCGACACTTACAAACTTTTCCTATGAATCTAAAGTTTTATACCGTCAGTGGTGTCTCACGCAGAAGCAATTCTTACGACGCATAAGATATAATTTTCTTAACGAAAAATTCTTAATTGCCACTGAAAATGATAACAGATATTTCTGTATAACGCGTAATCAGAATTGATAATAAATGTGTAAAATCATCGCGTGTGTCTGTCTATCTTTGAACACGCTAATATCCGAAACTACTGGATGAATTTTCATGGGGTTCTCGTATCTAGCTTGTGCGTAGTTTGGGGTATTGTATAGGCTTATTATAATTAAATCAGACCACGAATAAAAAGAAATATGTCCATACATATTATAAAAAGGCTCTACATCTCCTCCGAAACCATTTGACCGATTTCAACCAAACTCAGTACACGTATCACTTATTGTATCGGAAGGGGTTGGATTGGGGGTAAAGAAAGAACTGTAGGCCATGGTACCCAAATACCCAGATTAAAAGATTCCGTATTTGACAACGAGAACACACTCACTTGCAACAAAATTTACACACGATTTCAAATCTTTATCAAACTTTTTCTCGGTGACGACTCCCATCCTCAAATAATGAAAAGAGAAAAGTTTCTCGCTTAATACAATTTCGCTGTCCATGCAGTAAAACTGTCGCGTCAGGCATGAGTCACGTTGGAATTTATTACTTCTTAACGACACATTTAGCTGTGCCTACAAAATATACCATTCGACGAGACATTGTTCACGTGATGTAAGGGAAGGAGGAGACGGACAGAGAAAGATAATAGGAGATCCGCAGAGGGAGGGAAGGAAAAAATGTATACAGAGAAAGGGGAAAGGGGAGTAGCAGATGTGCAGACAGAGGGGCAGGAGGAATTGTACGGAAGCTAGGTGGTGAAGGAGGTGGAGGAGAGACGGGGGAAAAAGAGATGGACAGAAGAGGGTAAAAGGAGGTGGACAGAGGGGGCAGGGGGAGAAGGGCTAATGGAACTGAAATAAATATCTGGCAGGGAAATGCCGGGTACTCAGCTAGAGACTTAAAAGAAAGCACTGGCGATCGCCGGTTTGCGCGCTGCACTCAGTCGCACAGCGCCCGAGAACAGTTTATTCAGTAATATCGCCTCGAGAACATGCACTCGCATCTGCACATCTTATTGTCGATTACAGATGACTACGGCGACATCGATCACATGATTTGCAGTTGTCGAAGCAATCGGTTTACGCAGCACACAAGTGAAAATAATCCCTCTCTTTCGAAACATTTGTCGCAACCGGAGGCGTTCACTGCAGTTATAAAATTTCTACCTTGCTTTTAAATTATTTTACTCTCGTGAACGACTACTCCAGTTAATTCCATGTCCGCAAGAATACGAACACCTTCAGTGAAATACGCCGTTTCAGGAGTAGGTCGGCTGCCTGTGAGAAACCTCTAAGAAGTCCGACGAAGGCGCTCTTCAAATACGAAATCGATATACATGCTAAAGGCTTCACCTCTTCCTGTGAGTAGTGGATATACGAGTACAATGCCAGTAGGTACCGACTTCTCTTTTTATAATTAAATAGACTCTATAAAAGGCTTTCAGAGGCTGTTCGTCATGTTTAACCCAGTGTTTAGTTGTAAACAACAAATGGACTCCGAAGACCGATTAAATTAATTTATTTATTTATTTTACTTGTCACATCCCGTGGTACTGAGCGAGCAAGAGCTACTAGGTCACTGAACGAGCCCGTACACATTTGGCAGAATGCTGACTAGAAAATTTACAAAGTAAAAACACGATAAAACATTTTACAGAGAAGAGTTCTCAACTATAGCGAGCAGTTCGTTCACAGGATACAAAGTATGTGCCGCGAGGACACCTTTCTACCTAGAGTTAAATACTCGCTGTTTGTCACTCAGTTTTTGCAATTCTGCTGGAAGCCTTTGAAGAAGCCTACCTAATTGTACTCACGTTTCTCTACGATGCTTGAAGAAGTGTTTCCCAAGTGTATATAGTATTTTCGGCTTATTGATGGCTGCAAGAATGTTGCAGTTCCTCCCGAAAGAGTCAATACAGTCAACAGAAAATCCTGTGATGGAGTGTATGTACAAAGACGATTCTTGAACATATTTTCATTTCGAATGTAATACATTTCCTCGAGACGGAAAAGTGTCTGACCAGAAATAATTACGGTTTTAGAAAGCATCGCTGGTGCAAAATAACTTACCCTTTTCTTACATGATACCCTGCGAACTATAAATGAAGGGCAACAAACAGGTAGATTCCATTATCCTAGACTTCTGAAAAGTGTTTGACACGGTGCCTCACTGCAGACTGGTAAGAAGATACTACCATACAGAATAGATTCTCAGATACGCGAATAACTCGAAGACTTCTTAAGCAACAGAATCCAGAACGTTCTCCTCGACGGTCATAGTTCATCAGAGACAAGGGTATCGTCAGAAGTGCCTCGGGGAATTATGATGTAAAAGCTATTATTCTCTGTACACAAAATGATCTGACGAAAGGGTGAGCAGAAATGTGGTCTGTTTGCTGATGATACTGTGCTGTACGGGAGTACTGACTGTAGGAGGACACAAGATGAGTTAGAAAAAAATTTGAAAGGCAGCTAGCCTTAAATGTAGAAAAATGTAAGTTAATGCAGATGAGTAGGAACAACAAAGATATAATGTTTGAATACAGTATTAGTAGTATGCTGTTTGACACAGTCATCTTCTTAATAGGAAATAGAACGAGCCTGTGATGACTGTTGCAGAGAAGGTGAATGGTCGACTTTGTATTACGGGGGGAGATTTTTAGGAAATCGTAGATCATCTGTAAAGGTGTTTGACAGCATTGCGACCCATGCGTGAGTACTGCTCGAGTGTTTGGGATTCCAACCAAGTCGCTTAAAGGAAAACATCGAAGCAATTCACATGTGGGCGGGTAGATTTGTTGCCGATAGGTTCGATCAACTTGTAAGCATTACGGAGATTCTTCGGGAACTCAAATGGAAGTCCTTGGAGAGAAGGCTACGTTTTTTTTTTCTTTTTTCCAGAGGAATTCTATTGAGAAAGTTTAGAGAAATGGCATTTGAAATTGCTGCAGAACGATCATAACGTTTCGTGCAATGATCGCGAAGAAAAGATTCAAGAAATTAGGACTCATACGGAGCCATATTTGCTAGTGGAACAGGAAAGGTAATGACTAATGACTAGTAGTGGTACAGCTTACCCTTCACCACACACCGTATGGTGGCTTGTGGTATGTGTATGTGTATGTAAATGTAGATGTAGATAGCGTCTTCAAAGGAACATATAAAACGAGTACCAATAAAAGCAAAGCAATGGCATTGGAATGTAGGCGAATTAAATCAGGCGATGCTGAAGGAATCAGATTAAGAAAAGTGACATTAAGCGTACTAGATGAGATTAGCTATTTTGGCAGCAAAGTAACTGATGAAGGCTGAAGCTGAAAGGATATAAAATATAGTTTGGCAATCACAAGGAAAACGTTTCCGAAGAAAAATGTATCAACCTCGAAAACAGATTTGAGTGCGTGGACATCTGGTTTGTCTGATGCGTAAACTTGCATGCAAGTGAAACATGGACGACAAACAGTTCAGACAAGAAGAGAATAGAAGCTTCTGAAGTGTGGTGCTACAGAAAAATGCTGACCATTAGATGGGTAGATCACATAACTAATGAGGAGGTAATGAGAAGACTTGGGGAGAAAAAAAATGGACACAACTTAACTAAAAGGAGGAATCAATTGACAGGACACGTTTTGTGGCATCAAAGGATCACCAATTTACTATGGATGTAAGTGTTAGAAATAAAAATTGTAGAGGGAATCAAGGGATGAATATAGTAAGGAAGTTCAGAAGAACGTGGAGTGCAGCAGTTATTCGGAAAAGGGGAGGCTTGCACAGGATAGAATAGCGTGGAAAGCTGCGCCAAACTAGTCTTCAGGTTGATGACCACAACAATAACAATATACATTGATTACTTCTGATGTGCGCGAATTTTCGATCACCCTATATTAGGCATTGGGTACATGCAACCGACTACGGGACATTGCTTCGTACGACGATACTGAAATTAATTCATAAGAATTCGGGAAATCTCTGAAGGGACATCTTGTCTATCTTCTTATTAAGAAATAACTCATGTTAATACTTTTTTTAAAAAAATGAGATGCTGTCGAGCTACGTTATGTAGTGCTAAAGAAGTAAAACAGGAACACAGAAATGACGAACTCTCCGTGAAATGACAGAAGAATTTGGAAGAACGTGTAATAGTTAAGGAATGCGTAGCTTTGTTTTTTCAAAAAAAATTTGCATGTTACAAGCGACCATGAAGAAATCTCGCATCAGCTCTGTTTAGTTTTATCAGGATGAACGTGAAGTAAAAACAGCCAGTATCACGTCATGTTTCGCTGTGTCAGCTGCTGTTGCTTATGGCATATTGTGAGCAGAACTCTGGTATACGTTATTACATTCTTCGCTTGTTTCAAATATTTCCCGCATAATTACTTTCGTTTTATGCAAACATTTTTTACTGGTCTGTGATATTTTTAATTAAAAAAGGCTCGTATTTGAAATGATCCGAATATCTGCTGCGAAGCTTGTTCCTGTTGCGTAATTCATCGTTAGAGATATTTTCTTTCAAAGCCAAATCGTACGTAAAACGAAAAGTTGTAACTACGAGATGACAAGATTCGTAGAGAAATCGGTAGTTCACTTACTCGGGGAATAAAACGAGAATCAAAGCAATAAGAACAGGGAACTAATACACTACGTAGCTGTACGCTCTCACCTAACCTACCGAATCACAACGAGCTTTATTGGAAAAAAAAAAAAACTCTTCAAATTTGTGTGAAATCTTATGGGACTTAACTGCTAAGGTCATCAGTCCTTAAGTTTACACAGTACTTAACCTAAATTATCTTAAGGACAAACACACATAGCCATGACCGAGGGAGGACTCGAACCTCCGCCGGGATCATATTAGCAAACTGATGTCTTTAACTAACATAATATTCAGGACATAATCTCACTGATACTATGTTATTACACACGCGCAGTTACCGTGTGAGTACGCTAAGTGCACCTACAACTATATCTACACCGAACGAGGTGGCGCTGTGGTTAGCACACTGGACTGGCGTTCGAGACGACGATGGTTCAAACCCGCATCTGGCCGTCCTGATAGGGGTTTTCCATGATTTCCCTAAATCGCTTCATGCAAATGCCGGGATGGCTCCTTTCAAAGGACACGGCCGACTTCCTTCCCTATCCTTCCATAATGTGATGGGACCGATGACCTCGCAGTTTGGTCCCCTCCCCGATCAACCAATCAACCCATATCTAAACACACACGCACACATACACACACACATAGTTCCCAAGTCGCCATTCCGTGCGCGGTTAAGTGTATTCTCTACCATTGTTTGACAGTCATTCACTTTTCTGATGTACTCGCAAAGGGAGGGAGGTAATAACAGTTCTCTACGTACTTCCGCACCAGCCTGTTTTACCTTGTCTTCGCGGCCGTTACACGGGATGTACGAGTGACCATGAAATTCTACAATCACTTCAACAAATCATAACTTGGGAACTGTCAGATATGGAGAATCATGTTTTGCTGAAAAACGTTTAACAGCTCGCGAAGTATTGTTGTCTTTGTCCTTTATTGCAAATATCGCTTAAGTGTATTAAAAAGGTGAAAGACCGGGAGAAGGCACAATGTTGTATCTGTTATGCAGAATCCAAATCTGTGACAACGTACTTCGTAACTATCGACTCCAATATTGGAGGGAACAATCGGAAAAAACTTTGAAGATACATGCAATGCCAAAGACCTTCTTCGAATTGGACGTCCCTCTGTGTATCAAGTATGGGTTGACAGAGTGCAAGCGGCATTTCATCGCAGTCGCCAGAGGTAACTCTGGTATGTGTCACAGACTGCAGGAAGCAATTCCAACAGTCCACCAAGTGTTACATAACTGGTGACACCTTCCTGCGTACAATGTTCACATGGTCCATGCTTTGTAGCCACACAGGCGTTCTTTGCGGTATGCATTTACATGTTCCAGTGTGGCATCCATCTTACATTTATGGCTCTGAAAACCCATGTTACACGCGTGAACATATCTGTGGTAATCCGAATGTTAATGTTTTATGTGGCCTAATGGATGATACGGTGATAAGCACATTTTTCTGCAGAGAAAACCGCTCTGTAATTAAATAGCGGCTTTGGTATTACAATTTTTGAAATGTCTTTTCTTAAGTAAAGGAAAATGTTTGTATGGACATACTACAATATTTCTTGCTACTACAGATCGAAGAGCTGCAGCCATCCATCATCGTCCAAGCATGATGCTGGGATCTCACGTTGGATACGTCAAGGATAGCGTGAATGAAACACCAGCCAGTGACAATGTTACCCTTCGTGGACGAAGCTGTCAGAGCTGTTTACGCTGCATTGCTGACCCGTACGTGGGCAGAACCCGCATATCGGTTTGACGTTCTACAAGTGATGCGTAGGGCACACACTGAAATTCTGGAATAACGGAAGAAAAACTGTGAGAGCTGCTAAACGCTTTACAACAAATCATAATTTTTCTCTCTCTAACTGTTTCCGAGTTCAGATTTTTGAAATGACAGCAGGACTTTATGGACACCTTGTATATTGATGGCAGTAAGATAGTTCTATAACCTGCCGCATGTTCCAGGCCTCTAAACCTTCTCAACAGGAGTTCGCGAAAAGAACATCTTTCGAACCTACCAGTAACAAATATAGTAGTATACCGCTGAACTGCTTCGATGTCTTGCCGTATCCCTACCCGCCGGGAATTACAAATACTCGAGCAGTAGCCAAGTATGTGTCGCGCAAGGATTGTATACACAGCCTCCTTCATAGATGAACTACACTTTCCTATACTCTCCCACTATATCGATGTCCACCGTTCGCTTCGCTACAACTGACCTTTCGTGCATGTTCCATTTGATGCCACTTTGCACTTAGATATGTAATAAACGTGATTGTGTCAACCAGCACACCACTAATTCTATATTCGAACACTGAAGCATTGTTTCTCTTACTCATCTTCATTAACTTACATTTTGTCACAAACCAGAGAAAACTGCTATTCATTGCACCAGATAGGAAGTCTGTAGAAGTCATCTTGGATTCTCCTGCACTCAGTCTAAAACGACGCTATACCGTAAATTTCAACGTCACCAAGCAACAGTTCAAATGTTCAAATGTGTGTGAATTCCTAAGGGACCAAACTGCTGAGGTCATCGGTCCCTAGGCTTACACACTACTTAAACTAAGGTAAACTAACTTATGCTAAGAACAACACACACACCAACGCCCGAGGGAAGACTCGAACCTCCGACGGGAGTGGCCCAGCAAAGCAGCAGTTGCTGCTCGCCCTACGCGTCAGACCGTCAACGTATATTGAAAACAAGAGTGGTCCTGTCACACTTCTCTTCAGCACTCCTGTCGATACCTTTGTCTCCTGTGAACACTCATCATCCAGGACAATGTACTGGGTTCTTTATTCAAAAAGTCTTCAAGCCACTTGTAGATCCGAAAATTTATTCCGTATGTTTGGACATTTGTTAACAGTCTGCATGAGGCATTATGTAAAACACCTCCCAGAAATCTAGGAATGTCGTATCTGCCTTGGTTCGCAGGATATCGTTCGAGGAAAGGGCGAGGAGAGATTCGCACGAGAGATACTTCCTCTGTTCGTGTTAACTTGCGGGTACAATCTTTTGTCGATAAAGGAAATTTACGGTCTTGGAACTTATAATAAACTCGATAATTGTGCAGCACACCAACTTTAAAGAGTTTTTGGTGTATTCTTTTACCCTTCTTATATACGAGAGTCACTAGCACTTCTATCCCGCTGGGCGAGAGTTTCACAATTAACGCAAGCAAGGGAAAGGGCGAAAGCCGAAGAGTACTCTCTTTAGAACCGAATTGGGATTAATCCGGAGCTAACGAATTACTTGTTTTCTACCCCTTCAGCTCCTTTTCAACGCCAGGGTTGTCTGTTCCTAAGTCGTCGATTCGGAGGTTTCTTCAGCGGTCAAACGGAGGTATCTCGGTACGATCCTCTTGCGTAAATGACTTGATTCTATTAACGCGAGATTTAAAATTTCAACTTTCCTTTCGCTGTCTACTATTGTCACCACGACTGGTTGACGAGTCAATGGCTACAAGCCTTCTACCCTCTTACTGATTTTACGCAAATCCAAAATTCTCTATGGTTCCAGGTGAGATATTTCGCTAACGTGTGAGGGGGAAGTAGTTGTAAGCTTCGTCCGAATTTTTACTAACTTTTTATTGTATACGTTTAGATGTTCTTTTCTTGAATTTTGACGGCAACATTTTGTGTTTTTCACACGTTTTTCGAATTCTGATGTTTAATCACGGTGGGTGTTTTTGAATCCTTAAGCCACTTTCTCGACACACAATTCTCCACAGTGCGACGTACAATACACTACTGGACACTAAAACTGCTACACCAAGAAGAAATGCAGATGATAAACCGATATTCATTGGGCAATTATACTAGAACTGACATGTGATTACATTTTCACGCAATTTTGGTGCATAGATCCTGACGAATCAGTACCCAGAACAACTACTTCTGGCTGTAATAACGGCCTTGATACGCCTGGGCATTGAGTCAAACAGAACTTGGATGGCGTGTACAGGTACAGCTGCCCATGCAGCTTCAACACGATACCACACTTCATCAAGAGTAGTGACTGGCGTATTGTGAGGAGCCAGTTGCTCGGCCCCCATTGACCAGACGTTTTCAATTGGTGAGAGATCTGAGAATGAGCTGGCCAGGGCAGCAGTCCAACATTTTCTGTATCCAGAAAGGCCAGTACAGGATTTGCAATATGCGGTCGTGCATTATCCTGCTGAAATGTAGGGTTTCGCAGGGATCGAATGAATGGTAGGGCCACGGGTCGTAACGCATCTGAAATGTAACTTCCACTGTTCAAAGTACCGTCAATGCGAGCAAGAGGTGACCGAGATGTGTAACCAATGGCACCCCATACCATCACGCCGGGTGATACACCAGTATGGCGATGACGAATACACGCTTCCAATGTGCGTTCACCGTGATGTCGCCAAACACGGATGCGACCATCATGGTGCTGTAAGCAGAACCTTTATCCATCCGAAGAAATGACGTTTTGCCACTCGTGCACCCAGGTTCGTCGTTGAGTACACCGGCGTAGGCGCTCCTGTCTCTGATGCAACGTCAAATGTAACCGCAGCCATGGTCTCCGAGCTGATAGTCCATGCTGCTGCAAACGTCGTCGAACTGTTCGTGCAGATGGTTGTCTTGCAAACGTCCCCATCTGTTGACTCAGGGATCGAGGCGTGGCTGCACGATCCGTTAGAGCCATGCGGATAAGATGCCTGTCATCTCGACTGATAGTGATACGAGGCCGTTGTGATCCAGCCCGGCGTTCCGTATTACCCTCCTGAACCCACCGATTCCATATTCTGCTAACAGCCATTGGATCTCGACCAACGCGAGCAGCAACGTCGCGATACGATAAACGGCAATCGCGATACGCTACACTCCGACCTTTATCAAAGTCGGAAACTGTATGGTACGCATTTCTCCTCCTTACACGAGGCATCACAACAACGTTTCGTCAGGCAACGCCGGTCAACTGCTGTTTGTGTATGAGAAATCGGTTGGAAACTTCCCTCATGTCAGCACGTTGTAGGTGTCGCCACCGGCGCCAACCTTGTGTGAATGCTCTGAAAAGCTAATCATTTGCACATCACAGCATCTTCTTCCTGTCGGTTAAATTTCTCGTCTGTAGCACGTCATCTTTGTGGTGTAGCAATTTTAATATCCAGTAGTGTAGTTTTCAGCTTTCCCTTAATTCCACTATATCCAACATGTTGGAAATAAATGACTTCCATTCATTATCTAAATAAGATTGTAGCAACTGCTTAGCTTCACTTTCCGGTGTAAGAACTTTCCTAACACTCCCGATGGAAATATTAAAATTAGGAACAATCATGGCTGTGATGACATCATCATCACTAATCTCTGTCTCTAAACCGACTTTGTCTATAAGGGCAAGCCTGTTTCCAGCTACGAAGTCTAAAATATTTCCAATGCGTATATGTTATCGTACAAGTTGCTCAAGACAGTTTTCGGAGAAAGCGTTCAGAACTTGTTAGCAGAACTGTCTATCAGTATAAGCTACAACGAATCCCTAGACTTCCCAGTATATACTCCGTAGGTGAAACTCGCGTCCAACTAATATTGCGTGGATCGGCTCCTTCGGCGCTATGGAGCGAAGATATCCCTGAATCACTGTGCAACTGTTACATCATAATCATGTGGACGTAAAAACATCGTATAATTAGTAAGTTCACCTAGAGCGGCTACTCGTCTCCAGATAACTTCTCAACCAGACTCGACTTCGATCTTGCTAGATATGTTTTTTATTTTAGTATACATTCTCCATCTTTTGATGCATTATCACTGTTGTCGATAAACGTTTGACTCCCAGTTAAATATTTCGGAGGTTTTCTGTTTCAGGTTTCATCCGTTTCTGTGTCCAATTTGGGCGCAACAGCTTTTGAGGAGGGCGATAAATTCAGTGACTTTGCTACAAATTCTTCCACAGTTTCTAGTCATAGTCTTCGCCATTCATGTCAGCAGCCTGTAGAAACTGAGAAAGGCCTCAGAACCAGAGTGATAGGAATAAGTAGTGGCAATATGAGCCACATCTTTAACATGACACCTCTCTCCAACCTCGATAGCCTAACATTGGAGCTCCTGATAACTAACAAACCCCTAAACCCCTAACCTGGTGGCATGACCAGTCCTCGTGTAGGACGAATGGGCAAGCCCATAAGGCCAGTTCCCAAGTTCTACCTCGAGCTAGGCTGAGGCGTTACAACCAGTTACTCACGCTGAGACGAACGTGGTGACTCTCCACCCCTCGACCCCCCCCACCCCTCCTCGGGTGCGTTAGGTGTCTTGGCAGCACTGCCCGTGGGCGACCACCATGGTGTTCCCTTTGGCGTGCTAGTTCCTCCACCGTCGCTATAACCAGAGGTAGCAATCTGCAGATGGTTGACTGGCGAACAGTGCTTTCAGCTACACGCGTACTGCGACCAGCTACTCGTGTGTCCACGCAAAGCAAACACACTCCCTTTCCATTCCAATACTAAAAATCGAAAGATAAAAAATCGAGCCCTGTCGTCTCCTACACATAGATTTTGTGGTGTCACCGCCAGACACCACACTTGCTAGGTGGTAGCCTTTAAATCGGCCGCGGTCCGTTAGTATACGTCGGACCCGCGTGTCGCCATTGTCAGTGATTGCAGACCGAGCGCCGCCACACGGCAGGTCTAGAGAAATGTCCTAGCACTCGCCCCAGTTGTACAGCAGACTTTGCCAGAGATGGTTCACTGACAAATACGCTCTCATTTGCCGAGACGATACTTAGCATAGCCTTCAGCTACGTCATTTGCTACGACCTAGCAAGGCGCCATTACCAGTTTATATTGAGATTGCAATTATGTATCAAGAGCAATGTTCTCCAATTATGGATTAAAGTTAAGTATTCAAGCCACTACGTTCTTTATTTATTAGACTCAACTCCTTTAATTGTTCCAGACCTCATGCCAGTCTGCGTGAGCTTAAAAGCGTGTATTTCGGCATCTTCTAGCAACGCGGTGTTGGCTCTTCTGCCAACACTACAGATTTCACAACCAAACATCCTAAGGTCAGAAACCCAAGCTACTAGAAAACACGGAGCTTTTCATTGACACTACTACACTGCACATTCGCAGACGAGGAATATAAGAATAACGTCAGAAACACTTACATCATGTCTACTAAACTGCCAAATGCTATAGGTCATAATTTCCTTGCACGTGGAGAAGTTTATCGAGAATGTTGAAAATACCAATGAGAAGGAAGCTTTCCGTGCTCAAGTACTCAAGAGACAAGAAAAATTCCGTTTAACGTCCCACTCATGGAGATGTCGAATTTCCCTTATTTTCGTAATACGTTCTCATTTCTTGAAAAAAGATCATTGCCCACTGAGTATTTTACAGGAAAATTTGAAAGCTGCAAAGTTAATTTCCTGTTGCAGGCGCAACGCAGAAATTCTTTTTTTCCCATTACCGCTGTTACATTTCCAGAAAACCAATAAAAAAGTAAAAAATGAAATGCTTACTAAAGTAAATTACTTGCCAAAACGCCTCGCAGTACTGTCCTTTTTGTTATTTCTGTTACACTTGCTGACAGTCAATTTTAATGAAACTAGATGTCTGCAGGAATACTTTGCACAACACTGAACGCAAGTAGCTGCTGCTGATCATGGAGTTGTCACTACTCGTATCCTGGGAGCTTAGGCAGGAATAGCAAACTTTTTAGGAAGTTGTAGTAGAGACTAACGTACATAAAATACTCCGTATAACACGGGCCCTGTCGTAATTACTCACACAGATACAGCTAGTTACTACAGTTGTCAAGGGTTTGTTTTTATCGTGTGTCCCTTTTATGTCCAAGTTGTGCAGTAGTGCTTCAGTACGTAAATTGAAGTTTTCGACAGCGATTTTGATGTGTTGTCCAATTCTACTGCATCATAAGTATGTGGCACGAATTTGCAAATCCTGAGTACTCCGGTATGGTATTTGTGTATGGGTTTTGTAATGCTGTTTGTCGAGAATACAGTAGATAATTTTCTAGTTGCAAATTACCAAATTCTGGAGTATTTATTTGTGTTATCACTAAACTCTGAGACTGGTACAGTGCTTAGCACGTCTGTGGAAATGAACAGAGTGTGCATGCAATAAAATATTTTATTAATGTTGTAGAACGTAGTCCTTCAACAAACACATGCCGAATTTTATACTTTTCAATGTTCTCATACAAGAATATGACACACATTAGGGTAAATCTGGGAGAGATGACGCTCATTTTCAAATTCGCATTTGTAAAGTCCTGTACTGCACTTTTAGTATTTTTTTTGTACAAGTAAACACACCAACTGTCTAGGAGATATTTTTATTGTATCATTTAAACATAATGTTTGACTGTGAAAACATCTTTATATTGCAGCGTCTATCTCATAAATACTCACAGAAGCAAAGTAAATAGGAAGTCCAAAAATTTATTTCCATCAATGCCATCTCAGACTTCTTGGTATCCATTTATAAGAGCATCACTACACATAATCTGATGAATTCCCCCCTCCCACCCACCCACTTTTGTTTTAATCGTAGACTTTCCACAATCGCCAAAGATAAAAATCGAAAGGGGTAGGGCCCGAGGCCCTTGGTGGCCGACAAACGTGACGACTTGTGCCACTTCTTCTCCCGAGAAATTTTAGGTTTGGATGAGGACGATTAGAATGTCGAGGTGCACCATCGTACTGAAAGTACATTCTTACAGCCAAATGAACCTCTTCCTGTAATGCTGGAAGCTTGTTTTCAAGAAAGTCGAGATGACGGGGGCCTATGAGACGATGCGGCAACCGGGAAGTCATATCAGCTGCTTGTCTATTCTACAACATCACACATCTACAAGGAAGTGTTCTTGAAAGCATCTCTGTACAAAGGCATGTGGATTTTAATTGGACATGCACTATGTGTTACGGCTGTTATTGAAGCCATAACTAGTAAAAATGGCTTCATCATTAAAAGGTATTAACAGGATTACTCGGCGATTTGAAACTAGTTAAGAACTAAAGTCCAACTGCCAGTTTCATCTCCTTTTCGAAGTAGCTGAATCACCTGTAAATAATAAGCAAACAGGCGGCGCATACGTACGGTAAATCCGGGAGGGACGCCGCATGCGGTATAGACTGCACACTTCTCGTAGTTCCGGCAAACGCAAACAGAGTGGGCGCGTATCGACACTGCAGTTGCTCACTGGACGCAAGTCCATAACAAAAGAGTTTACTCTTCGATCGAGTAAATTTTACATGTGATCTTTGGGAATAACTGAAGGTATGTCAATAAATGTCCCCTCAAAACTGGTTCTTACAGTATGCTGAACCTAAATTATCCTAAGGACAAACAAACACACCCATGTCCGAGGGAGGACACGAACCTCCACCGGGAGCAGCCGCACAGTCCATGACTGCAGTGCCTTAGACCACTCGCCTAATCCCGCGTTTCTGTATATCGGAAGACCTAGGTAGCAAATAGCACTGAGAAACAATGCATTGCGTGACCTCATTCGCTCCGTTTCCATGAACCTTAGTGTAGTACTTTTGGCTCTCGGATACTAATTCACAATAATTTGGCTGAGTGTAATCGGAAGTATGTGACTGCAAGGACTGATATGTTTAATGGAGTTTTGAGTACTCTTTCAGTTTTACTTATTAAAATGTTTTACTTTGGGTGTAAGTATAGTAGATTTGTGTGTTTTATTCGTTACCCTACGTGACACAAAATTTGCTAACATTTTCTTCAGCTTTTGGAGCATTGTGGGACAGTTTCCGCAAGTTTAGTATTGATTTGCAGTCATATCGTCCGTGTACTCTCTTTACGATTGATGAATGGTCACTGCGAAATTACCTTGAAGGCTGAAACTCCCCGTGCCAATTAAAATGAAAATAAAGGTGCAACTGGTGCTTCTATTTGACTGCAAATAAAATTTACTGCCTTCTACGAGTCATGTTACCGTTAATTTTTGACATATATTTTCTCCTGCTATATAACGCGTCAGACAAAGTGTGAAGTTTTCACAAGAATAGTTATTTTTAATTGTCACGCCTTAAACATTCTGTTCCGAGAAAATTTCGACCATTTATGACTGGAGTATCGGCTCCTGCAGACGACCGTTTGACAAACCACACCGGAATGTTTCGGGGTTTCTGCATTTCTTTTTGCTCCGCTTGATTATACATTCTGATTGCAGCTGTGCCCAAAAGCCGAAATAGACGACTGTCGGTGTTGCGGTATAATTGCTGCTGAGAAAACTGCAGCTTGCGTTTCTGTACTCTAGCGTTATCGATACAAATGCTAGCCGTTTGTGCTTTGTATTATGTTTATTTTACAACCACCTACTCTTCAGCCTAGTTTAAAAGTCTGAGATATTGCTGCATCATGCAGAAGAGTGCTGATTATTCATCCTCTGCAACATTTTATTGGTATCGATAACTTCATTTTGTAGATTACTGCCTCACTTTGCTCTTGGCAACTGATAACTCACATCATTCGCCCAAGAGCTGCTCGCACTCTTTGAAACACAAATTGTTGTTTTCACAGTACAACGGAGGTAGAGATCCTGACAATATTACCTTCTGTTTCTGTAAAAGAAGTTATGGGACAAAAACAACTTTCAAGTATCACCCTTTCTGCAGCTTCAAACAGCAGCCTGTCTGCACATGTTTGGTTGTGTGAGCAGCGTTATTAAGAGCTGTACTAATGCAGTGCAGGTTAGTAATAATTACACCGCCCTCAAAATGAGCTTATACATAGCAGAAAAATGTTCAGGGAGCATCGCTGTCTTGTGTCTCAGCAATACGACACGTGGCAGAGTTCGGTAACAGAGCTTACTTAAATCAAAACGTCTCATGTCTGTATCTATGGCGTTAAAGAATCATTCCATGCATTTCTGTTTGTAGTACTAAATCGTGACACTGACATCATCCGCTCGATCTTCGTATAGGTGGTAGTCGGATAAACTGAGAAAAAAGGATAATTTCGTCCAATCATACCGTTCAATATCGTGGATCGCAAAGGAGCAGGATTCTCACTCTCGCCCTTTTTGTGTCGAAGGTAACACATACTTATTGAGCTACGCTAGCACAGGTACGGTACAGATCGACAAAAGTAAACAGTTCGCTTATGAATACAGGGCTGCACCTAAAGAACTCAATTACTCGATACTATTTTGCACTTTATACCCTCTCCAACAAATGCTATTGCACTTAATTGCCGGCCGGTGTGGCCGAGCGGTTCTCGGCGCTCAGTCTGGAACCGCACGACCGCTACGGTCGCAGGTTCGAATCCAGCCTCAGGCATGGATGTGTGTGATGTCCTTAGTTTAGTTAGGTTTAAGTAGTTCTAAGTTCTACGGGACTGATGACCTCAGATGTTGAGTCCCATAGTGCTCAGAGCCATTTTGCACTTAATTGTCATTCAGTTGCGTCACAATGTCAGTGACGCTACTCGTATATCATCATACAGGTGGAATGGGCTGTAAAATATGTAGTTTAGTCTATGTGATCGTAATATAGCACAGTAGGAGGTATCAGATTGTATCAACAATGTAGGAAGAAACTCTTACTGTGTCAATATTGCAGGAGCGTACAGATCGCAGCATCAGTGTTATTATAGTTCTCTTGTGTGACTTTCCACAGATTGCTTTCTGGGCATGGCACAGCCTTGTTTCTAATGTTAGGACCACTCTCTCTAGTGTGCTGCTTGCGAATGTCAGTAAGAAGCGTATTTTGTTCTTACGGAGTTGTTTAGTGGCACTTGATATGAATTTGCTTGACGAAAAAGAAAGAAGAAGATTGGTGTATCACAGTACTGTTTAACAGCGATGAGTCCTCAGAATTCAAATGATCGATACTACGAATCATCTTGTTCTGGGATATTCTGAACATGGTCTACGTATATGAAAGGATAAGAATTTGTTAGAACGTCTTAATTAAAAAGAATTATAAGCATAAACATAAATCACAATGATGTACTACCTTTTGCCAACTTTAACACTGTATTTGTCGACCGTAAACTGTTGTTGGAAACAGTCTGCAGTCATACCTATGGAGTGATTAACAAAGACACAGGCATGGCACACTTAAAATAAGATGACTAGATTACACAGACAAGTACGAGTCCTTTTTACAAAAGATAGAAATTTGTTACACTGAGCTAATATAAGTATTAGGCAAATAAGCAAACCTAAAGAGGCCGTAATGAACTTCACTGTCCACCACTTCATTCCTTTCAATTAATAACACAACTTAGTGGATGCAATATAATTCTGAAGGAAATAGGTTGTCTACAAAGTGAAAACATTTAAATCTGGATTTGAAAGCCTGCTGTATATCATTCACATAAATCAGCTTTTCTGCAGGTGCTCCAAAATTGATAATATGTGATACTAAGGGCTGCAGACCTAGGGAACGATCAAGAAGATACATCTGTTTGACACAAACGAAAGGGTGGTCAGCGCTGAGTCTGCGTTAATGATAAAAAAGGAAAGACTAAGGTCATTAAAATTAATAGAAAGAACACTAGCGACGTGCCCAACGTAAAGATTTGGGACAACACAGTTATAAAGGAAGTAAAGTATCCTGTATAGGAATCCGTCTCACACAGACAATGTTACACATCGTGGCTAATGAACGAAATAACATTACAAATATGTAGCTACGGCAAAGAAAATTTCAACCAAAAAAAAAACATTCACCAGCCATGATCGCATAAAATATTTCTTTACTTAAGACAATCAGTATCAACAGTCTTTGCGGTCATCTTCATGTATTAAAATCTTTTTGTTGTAAAACATGTTCATTTTCCGCTAAACCTCGTTCACAACATGTCAAGTGGGTAAAAATCAGCACGTTATAATGGTTTGTCATCGCTAAAATATTTAAAAACAAAAAGCACCTTGTGTGGACATGGCCTTTTGCACAAGGTGCTTTATGTTTTTAAATATTTTAGCGATGACAAACCTTTATAACCTCCCGATTTTTATCCACTTGACATGTTGTGCGTGAGCTTCGGCGTCAAATAAACATGTTTTACAAGAAAAAAGTTTTAGACTTTAAGATGACAACAAAGTCTGTTGAAACCAGTCGTCTTAAGTAAAGAAACATTTTAGGCGATTCTGGGTGGTGAATCGTTTTTTACTGGAAAATTAAGACAGATGTCCGTGAAAATGGGCACAGCATTATCTGGCTGAGAAACGCGAAAGAAGGGATGGGGAATCAGACCCCAATACATGGTGCTACAGGACGATTCTGAAAACTATATTAGTACAGAAATCTACCCGATAGAGTGCAAGAAGGAGTACGCAAGGAAGCAGGACAAGGAAGCATACGCTAAGATATCTTGCAACAACAAACTTGGCACTGAGAGATGCAGCAGAAAGAAAATTTCGTCTTAAAACAAACACTGCGTAAATATTAGATTAACCCGATTATTGGGTGTAACACAATTACACATATGGAGGACTAGCACAAGACACAGAGAAATGGGGAATGTAATAAAACTAGATGAAAAGTAATGAATACTTTTTAGAAAGGAATAAACATTTTCTCGCAGCAAGAAACTTATTCCATTCGTTATGTGAGACAGTTACTTTCGATGACTGCTTGTCAGGGAGAATATACGAAGAGATGCCCTCAGCAGGAGTGAGAGTGAACCATCCTCTTCAAGACAAGGTTTTTGCTTTCTTTCTTCTCTTACGGTGGAGCGGAGGCGGTTGGACGCTTGATTTTCTACGGCCAACAAGCTCCCATCTCGCGCAGCCGGTAGCCGGAGAGGAAGAGGAGCCCGAAAAACGCGCCCTGCGGAACACGGCGGCGATGGGCTCAGCCAGGCGGACAGCGCAGCCAGGCTCCCCTCAGCGATTGCGCCCAACAGATCTGCCGTGGTCGCATTGGCAAAGGCCCTATCTCCCGAGACTCGCCGCCTTTCTTGCTTGATTACATTTACCACGGCACTTAATCACGATTCAGTGAACGAAGTAAAATCTTTAAAAGATCCCTCGCACGGGGAATTAGGCTCACATAACTTATTGTGCACCTTTCTCCTGAAGAGCTAATGGGCGAGTTCTACGAAGCAAAATTTAATTCCGGAACTAAGAGAGAACAGTAAGACTGGAAGATAAAGAACGAACTCCGGGGAGTAAAACTAGCTTAAGACAGGGATGCAGTCTTTCGCCCTTACCGTTCAATCTACACATAGAAGAAGTAACGACGAAAATAAAAGAAAGTTTCAAGAGTGGGATTAAAATTCAGGGTGAAATATCAGTGAGAAGATTCACTGATGGCGTTGCTGTCCCGAGTGCAGGTGAAAAACAACTACAGGATCTTTTGGACGGAATAAACAGTCTAATGAATACAGAATATGTACAGAAAGTAAAGCGGAAAATAATAGAAGTAATGAGAGATAGCAGAAATGAGAGTAGCAAGAAATTTAACATAAAAATAGGTAGCCATGAAGTTAAAAAATTCTGGTATGTTGGAAGCAAAATTACAAAGGTGAATGAAGCAAGGAGGACATGAAGGGCAGACTATCACAGGAAAAGAGGGCATGTTTGGCCAAGAAAAGTCTACTAATATCAACCGTAAGCTTTAATTTTAGGAAGAAACTTCTGAGAATCCGCATTCTGAACAGAGCATTGTATCGTGCACTGGGCAAATTCGGAACAGAAGAGAGTCGACGAATCTGCGATGTGGTGCTACAAAAGGATGTTGAAAATTATGTGGACTGACAAAATAAAAAATGAGTAGTTTCTACGCAGAATCGACAAAAGAAGGAACATATGGAAAACGCTGACAGGAAGAGGCAATATGACGGTAAGAGATGTGCTGTGACATCAGGGAATAACTAACGTCCACGGTACAATTCGGAACTGTAGAGCGTAAAAAGTGTAGGGGAAGACAGGGTTGGATACAGCCAACAGATAAATTGGGGCGCAAGTGCTACTCGGAGATGAAGAGGTAAGCGCCGGAGAGGAATTTTTGTGGCGGTCGACATCAAACAGAATAATAATAATAATAATAATGGGATAATGCAACTGAATTCCCGCACAGAAATACATGGGTTTAGAATCGTAGCGCAGTTTGTAGTTTAAAGTTAATGAAACTTTGAATTGTGTTAGTTAGCATTTATGTTCGCATGAGAACTGTATTCTGGGCTGTTATAAAATTGTGGCCTGTTTTATTGTTGTATAAAATACACCAACAGGTTTTGTGGTCCTACTTTTAGCCCACAGGTATCTAGTGCGTTCACGTATACGCGTACTGCTGAATATCAGTTGATGCACCACGAACAATGTTAATGTCGTCGTTTTCTTATTGTCTCAGAGTGTCCATGCACGTGAACAAACGTAACTGTCTGTCTCAAAGTCAGTGATATACCTTACGTGCTAAAAACAGAAAAGAGGACGGTTTACTCTTTGCCAGGAATTCTAACATGCAGAGAAAGCTGTTTGCTTTAGGTTCAAATGACTGAGCACTATGGGACTTAACATCTGAGGTCTTCAGTCCCCTAGAACTTAGAACTACTTAAACCTAACTAACCTACGGACATCACATACATCCAGGCAGGATTCGAACCTGCGACCGTAGCAGTAGCGCGGTTCCGGACTGAATCTCTTAGAACCGCTCGGCTACCGAGGCCGGCTTGGTTTAGGATAATGGCAGCTGTAATGTACACTCGTTTCATGAATGTTTCCGATGTCAAATCAAAAGCAACTGAACGCAAAGAGGGTTTTAAGTTACTGACATTGGGCCGATAGATGATTGGAAAACAAGTGATACGAACTTGGATCCTTCCACCGATATTTGGAGTCTTAAAATAAGACCTTATTTTTCAGAATCGGTGGATAACAGTTGGTATCGGGGTGCAATTAAGTGATGTCTGCCCGCCCGGCTAGCCCCGCGGACTAACGCGTTGCCGGCAGGGTAGATCAGCGTGTTCGGTCAGAGGGCTGCGCGCTCTCTGTAATAAAAAAAAAACCGAGTCAAGGAATCAACGATCAACTTGAAAGGATGTCGTGTGACGTCCGCTCAGAACAAAAGCAACTAACTATATCGAACGAAATGAATTTAAAATAAAAAACGCGCTGCTTTCCGGGCGGGAAGGCGTGCCGGTCCCAACACAAATCCACCCGGCTGATCAGCGTCGAAGTCCGGTGTGCCGGCCAGCCTGTGGATGGTTTTTAAGGCGGTTTCCATTTGCCTCTGCGAATACGGGCTGTTTCCCCCTATTCCGCCTCAGTTACACTTTGTCAAATACAAGTGATGTCTGAGATTCGGTCACAAATTGCGTGCTGACTTGCTTTTTGGAGGTGAAAGCTACAGTCTACCGTACCGTTGACATTATGTTCTATATTCATCCAAATATTCAAGACTGAGTCTCCGATCTGTCAGTATGTACATGGCTAAAGATGAACCGAAAGTACTAGCATAAAATACCCGTGATTCCAACAGATGACATTATTAAGCTTTCCGCTCTACTGGCAGACATCGGTGGACATACTACTTTTCCGATTTGATGCCAATGACAGATGACATCCGACAGGTAGTTTTTCTTTATTTTATACCGCCTGCTCTGCAGCCTCAGTCATTCCTCGTGTGGTGCCGTTTCCGTTAAATAACACTGTATTGGTTTCCGTAGAAGTGTTGGAACACGTGAGGCAATACTGACCCTACGACTTATCTTAGAAAATAGATTAAGGAAAGGAAAACCTACGTTTCTAGCATTTGTAGACTTAGAGAAAGCTTTTGACAATGTTGATTGGAATACTTTCTTTCAAATTCTGAAGGTGGCATGGGTAAAATACAGGGAGCGAAAGGCTATTTACAATTTGTACAGAAACTAGATGGCAGTTATAAGAGTCGAGGGGTATGAAAGGGAAGCAGTGGTTGGGAAGGGAGTGAGACAGGGTTGTAGCCTATCCTCGATGTTATTCAATCTGTATATAAAGCAGCCAGTAAAGGAAACAAACCATCGGAGTAGGTATTAAAATCCATGGAGAAGAAATAAAAACTTGAAGGTTCGCCGATGACATTGTAATTCTGTCAGAGACAGCAAAGGACTTGGAAGAGCAGATGAACGGAATGGACAGTGTCTCGAAAGGAGGATATAAGATGAACATCAACAAAAGCAAAACGAGGATAATGGAATGTAGTCGGGTGATGCTGAGGGAATTACATTAGGAAATGAGACACTTAAAGTAGTAAAGGAGTTTTGCTATTTGGGGACCAAAATAACTGATGATGGTCGAAGTAGAGAGGACATAAAATGTAGACTGGCAATGGCAAGGAAAGCGTTTCTGAAAAAGAGAAAATTGTTAACATCGAGTATAGATTTAAGTGTCAGGAAGTCGTTTCTGAAAGTATTTGTATGGAGTGTAGCCATGTATGGAACTGAAACGTGGACGATAAATAGCTTAGACAAGAAGAGAATAGAAGCTTTCGAAATGTGGTGCTACAGAAGAATGCTGAAGATTAGATGGGTAGATCACATAACTAATGAGGAGGTACTGAATGGAATTGGGGAGAAGAGGAGCTTGAGGCACAACTTGACTAGAAGAAGGGATCGGTTGGTAGGACATATTCTGAGACATCGAGGGATCACCAGTTTAGTATTGGAGGGCAGTGTGGAGGGTAAAAATCGAAGAGGGAGACCAAGAGATGAATACACTAAGCAGATTCAGAAAGATATAGGCTGCAGTAGGTACTGGGAGATGAAGAAGCTTGCACAGGATAGAGTAGCATGGAGAGCTGCATCAAACCAGTCTCAGGACTGAAGACAACAACAATAAACATTATATATATATATATATATATATATATATATATATATATATATATATATATATATATATATATATATATATATATATATATACAGGCGGAAAAAAATTAACACTCTCAATGACTGCGTTCAGCTGCACCAGGGTATAGTATGTGCCTTCCGAGAGTTTGTAGTCTTAGTGATTCATTTGACATGGGTGTCAGCGATCAGATGGCACTCCGGAGGCCTGTCCGTACATCCTTTGTTTTGCGCTGCAGGCAGTACTCCTGTTGAACTGCTTCAGACAATTGAACGGTGTCGGCTTGTTGTCCTGCGTGAAACTGGACTGACGTGTTGACAGAATGATGCAAATGTTGGACACAGTGTGTCGCTGGTTTCAACAATAGTCTATAGAACATTCCCACAACTGTAGAACATGTTATGGACGTCCGCACAGTGCAGACGCACGTCAGGATCACTCATCGTGCGAGCAAGGACGAAATTCGAGAAAAAGTTACATCTGCTGTGTCATCATGGACAACTGGCAACTGTCTGCTTCCAGCTGGTTTAAGATCACATGTGGCACCGGCCGGGTTACCGCTGACATCTCGACACCGCATGCCTGCCTACTCTGGTTTGGTGAAAGAGTCGACTGGAGAGTGGAATGGCACACTGATGAGAGTAGTTTCCGTCTGTATGTGAGTGATGGACGTACACCTGAATGTCTCAGAATCCATTCACCTAAGATGCACAGGTCCCATCCCAGGCTTCAAGATGCGGGCAGCCATCAACTACAGCTCGTGGTCGCATCTGGTGTTTCTGCAGGGTGAAGTAACCAGCGCTTCATTTCAAAGGCGCTTTTCCCCGTGCTACTCACATTTTTTCGACAGCAATGTGATGTGCTTTTTCAGCAGGACAATGCACATCCATATTCCCTGCTGTGACGCAACGTGCTCTTCAAGGTGTACAATAACTGTCCTGGCCAGCAAGATCACCAGCTCTCTCAACAATTCAACAAGTATGAACTTACTCGTTCTCCAGAGCCTGCAAGAACCACTGCCAAATTACATCAAAATGTGCAAGCTGCTACGTAGAATATTTTGCAGGAATATTTGGCAGGGAAACACAAGTGGCAAGGTAAAGGGCACCCATACAGTCGTATCAAATTGTTTTCATATAGTCTTACAAGTACAATGATGAACTACCTGTCATCGCATTTTTGAATAAATTTGAAATTTGTGGTAAGATCTTATGGGACCTAACTGCTGAGGTCATCGATCACTAAGCTTACACACTAACACACTAGCTAATCTAACTTAAACTAATTTACATTAAGGATGACACTCACAGCCATGCCCTGGAATGGACTCGAACCTTTGACGGGTGGGGGGGGGGGGGTGGAGGGGAGAGCCGCGAGGACCGTGAGAAGAGGCCCCCAGACCGCGCGCGCGGCTACCCCGACCGGCCATTTTTGAATAAAATGTCCTTGTTCCTGAGGCTGTTGCATTTCCTTTCGGCTATGTATAAAAGCAGCGTGCAGAAACGTGACCAAGTAATCCTGGTTTTTTTCCAAGTGGTGTATGTATGAAGATGGTACATACGAGGGTTGGAACTTACAAAGTGGCAACTATTTGTCCACAACCGATACAAAAGAGTTTCATGTTTGCACCTGTTACTGTCCTTCAAAGTAGTCACCAGCGTTGTGTAATACCCCTTGCCAGAGATGTGGAAGGCCTAGTATATCGTTAGCAGAGCCTGTTCTGTTGATGGTGCGAATGGAGCGGTCTGCTGCCTGTCGAATCTCTAGGAAGAGTTCTGAAGCGAATGCCTCGAAGTGGTTCCTTCAACTTCGGAAACAAATCAAAGTCACAAAGACTTAAGTTCGGGGAGTATGGTGGATGGAACAGTATTCCCAGTCTCAAAGACCGAATAGAGCAGCTACAGCTTGCGCTGTATGCGCCCGCGCATAGTCGTGCAAAATGATGGGTGGGTTGCGCCAAAAGTGTCGCCGCTTCTTTCGCAAAGCTGGTCGCAAGTGATGCTCCAAAAACGAACAGTATTACTGTGCATTGACGGTCTGCCGTGGAGGAATGTAATGCGTTAGGATAACACCATCACCGTCGTACACGAGAATCACCGTAACTTTCACCATACTCGGGTTTTGACGCACTTTCAACTTTCGCGGCTTCCCATACTGACGCCATTCGTTTAATTGGCGTTTCTGTTTTGACTCGCACGACATGGCCCATGTCTCATCCAGTGTTACGATGCGGCGTAAGAGAGCCTCTCCTTCGCGTTCAAAGCGAAGTGCATCTGAGCAGCGTCGTAACGCATCCATTTCTACATTTCCGTCAAGTCAAGCGGAACCAATCGAGATGCAATTTTTCGCATGCCCAGACATTCCTTCAGGATGCGAAGCACAGTCGTATGCGCTAATCCGGTTTCGTGGGCGAGCTCACGAATCGTATGGCGTCGATCACTGTCCACTAAGGCGGCAACAGCATGCACGTCTTCTTCAGAGACGCTGGGGCGACCTACCCGATGCGTGCCTGCCACAGTTTGCCGACCATCGTTAAAGGCTTTTACTCAATGTGAGACTGTTCCGTACGGCAATGTCGATTCCCCGCACGCCTCTTGAAGATCTTGATGACACTGTCGTGCTGTACGACATCTGGTACATTCAATCTTGATCCCACTCCGTTGTTCCTGTTTCGAAAACATAGTGACACCGTTACGTTAGACCACTCGCACACAAGTGACTGTTTCCCTCGATTGTGAGCAGGCCGGTGACGTGGGACGGGCGAGTCCATTTGCTCTAAGGTAGACATGTCAACATGTGCTATCAGCGACAATAGTAGATACCACTGCATAGTGTCTCGGCAGAAGTGTTGCCACTATTTAAATTCCAACCTACGTATAAAGTGAATAAAGGAGATCATATTGCAAGGTGGCTTTAGGAATACAACGAGTGTGAGAGTTCATCAGTGATACTGAGCTAAAAGAACAGCTTTACCTTCGCAGAAATAAAAATCTCACTGAATCTGACATTAACGACGAAAAAGGAATCCTGTTGCATGAAAGCGGAAGGTCTGTGCTGCAGACAGAGGTGACCGTACAAAGTTAACATACTGGTTCTGTCTCAGGGTGCTCAGTCATTAATAGACTGTGATATTTTCCTTTTCTTTTTTCTTTTTTTCTGAGGAAAACTTCATTCCTGAAATTTTTGTCAAATCAAATATATATTCAGCAGAGAAACTACAGAGGGCGAGTCCACTTTCAAAGAATTCATTGTGGCATTCATGGGAAGACTTCCTGTAAGCAGAATAGTGCCAAAGCTTGCAGATCATCCACAGTGACCCTTCGTGGAGGAAGGCCGGCAGTGCACTAGTCTTCTCCTCATCCGAGATGTCTCTGTAGACAGCAACGACAAACCGCAGCTGTGGTATGAATCAGGTTGGCTGCATCTCATAGATCAAGTCAGTAAGCAGGTAGTAGGCAGACCATCATCTATCAGATTACCTTGGTTTCACTGAAACTCAATAATCCATCACTGTCTCTGGCTACAGCGACACAGGCAGAATGGTAGCATGACTGAATGTGTCTTTGATCACCGAAAACCTTGTTATTTGAAGGGTCAAGTATGCGCTTATGACATAGTGGCTCTGGGTGTATGACCACATTTGCCATCACTTATTCGTCCTGTCAACGCTTGTTGCCCCGCCGTGGTAATTCAGTAATTATTATGGGTCGCCAAACTCTGGTCTTTCTACATATGTTTCGCTTTACAGGGGTGGTCTGGTACTGTTGTTACGAAGTCTTCTTATGTATCATTGGAACGTTATATCGGCTGTATGTTTCGTTGACATTCCGACTGGCACACCTGCCCAAGCTCGCCTGGTACAACTTTAGAAAATTTCAGCTTGTACAAAAAAATGGTTCTTCTGTGCAACAGAACATAGCACTACATGTAACAATTATTATCTAATTCACCTTGTCATGTACGCACTGAATTTCCATCACGCATCCACCTGATATGACAATTCACAAATAAAGTTCCACGTACATCCAAGCGCCTAATATCAAATATCATGTGCTGTTTACATTCCACGTTCGTTAAGAACTTGGAAAGTCCATATATGTGCTGTCCAATAATGAAATTACGAAAAGTAATTAGAAAAGCGGGATAAGAAATACCAAAACGAAGCGGTTTTATTTTCTCCAGAGTGTTGTAGGGGTTATTTTCTCATAGGATATGATGCGTCGTTATCGACTATATTACTGAGCAAAGTGATGCATGAGCATCTAAGTTTCCCGTGATTTACCTAAACAGATTAAGGTGAATAACTAGATGCCTCCTTTGAAAAGGACACTGCTTCTATCCGACCTTATACTCAGTCTCTACTGACCTCGAAGTCGAAAGAACGTTAAACCAAAATCCCCCTTCCTCCGATCATACTCTCTCATTTCATTTTCCTATAGCTACCGTTTGAATTTAGTGTTACCTGTTAGGTATGTGAAGTTACTGAAATAATGGCTTTTCAGTGTCATTCTGTCGTATTCAGCTTAAAGATGCTATTATTATCAGGTTATAAAAATTTAACTCGTGAGGTTAAAACATTACAGAGACTACCAAGCCAGTTACGGTGTTCATAAAATAGAACAGAATAAAAATACATTCGAATGTGTGTCCTCGTCTTATATTAAAATCGTCAACTTCTGTCAGTAGCCGTCCCATCGCACACCGCACACTACACCAGGCCGCGTCCTGCTGATCTGCAGTGGACTCCTAGAGTGTCAAGTTGGACCTTCTGCACAGGTCCAGGAGTTGTCGTCTACCGACATGACCGCGGTACTATTACGTAAGCACAGCTACTGGCTCAACCGAACACTGTGCTATTGGTCACTTTTCCACATTTCCTATACCTACAATCGTAAACGTCTAGGTATTTCATCAAAGAGTTATTGCAAATTTATAATTACGTACATACGTTAAAATAATTTACCGTAGCTGTTAATAAATCTTGTTCCATTGCGCCTTCACGATATTGCTGTGTTTCCTTTCATGAATGGCGATCTCTGAGTAAGAAAGACGCAGTTCAATTGATACCGATATACAGGACATAAAATCCCGTCTGAGGCCTGTTTCGTGTTAATAATTGGCAACCAATTCTGCACAATCGCAATAAAGTCATGAGATGTTCAATTGATTCTTTTATTAGAACACGTTACGCGTTTCGGGATTACACCCATCTTCAGACATCACAAGCTTCTACCCCTTCCTAACCAACCAGGCGCACAGCCTTGACAACTCAAAGAAAGTTCCAATAACATATGACTATAACTGCGACACAAGCAGTCTTGAGTATACGCTCTGCTTCAAGACTGCTTGTGTCGCAGTTATACATTCCATAATGACTAGAACAAAGCGCCGATTAAACTAAAGTCTTCACTGATTTTACGAAATTAAAGGTAGACCCTACGCCACAATTGTACCTACTCCCATCACGTCCTTCATACCAAAACTGTAGATGCAGCACAAAATTTATAGTGACAATGGCACGACTCCAATTCAGTTGCCGGAAATCCCGGCACCACGTACGAGATCTGTTTGGAAAGTAAGGAACGATAGGCCGCGAAATGGAAACCACAGTAAATATCAAAACTGCTTTATCTGCAACGGTTAACTACACCTTCCAGATACTTCTCTACACAGTCGTCTCTCAGACTTAGTCATCTGTCGTAGTGTTGTACCAACTTTCCAATTCCCTCGTTATAGAAGACAACCGCCTGTACTTTTCAACAATTTTATACTCTTGACTGCAGCTCGTTGTCTGTGTGAAAATATTGTCTTCATAGCCAGCGGTTCATTTGAGCAGAGATGAACCTCAGGGGTAGCGAATTACGGGCTGTATTGTGGGCGATCAAACATTTCCCATGGTAAACGCGGCAGGAGCACCTTCATTGCCCCTGCAGAGTGCAGACGAGAATTCTCGTGTAGAACGAACCGCATGACAGTTATGTTATGTGGATTGCATAGCTACAGGCGAAATCTGCCGCCAGGCCCTGATACTTGGTGGGAGACGCTAATTTCTAGCCTGTGTGTTCTCACTTTGAGCTCAGAACAGGAAAGTGCGACATGATGCGATCGACGGGCGTACTAGACACATTGCCCAACGCATCTGTGCCAACCTTCATGAAATTTTCACTCTATTTTCCCTTTGCGACCGATCGTTCCTTACTGTCCGAATAACCCTCGTATACCACGCAAGAGATAACAACTTCTTCACGTGAGTGCGGAAGTTAGGAAGACGTTAACATTTTCTTCGTATACAACAGAAGATATCAAGAAGCTACGAAACCAATGCAGCATTTGATATCCTGTGGCAATGCTTTGGAAACAAAAACAAAAAAGTATATTAAGTGCTTTACTTTTTTTATATAAGAAGGACGAATACATACATAGAGAAAAATAATTTATTTATTTTTGCACTATAGTTTAGCAAATGAATAGCTACAATTTCTTTATCAAACTTTCTTTTATGTTAATGAATGTATTTTAATTTTCTTTGGTAATTAACTTAATTTCAGGTTAAATGAGTGCAATGGATAACTGTTGTTGTTTACAGTTCGGGCTGTTGCACATTTAAATATTGCAAATCACGGAATATGTCCAAAATTCATTAATAAATATTAGAAAAAGAAACTTTTTTATTCCTATGTCACGGAATTCTGACTCCTGGCTATAGAACCAGCCAGTGACAACCGTCTTCAGCTCTTCATCATTGTAAAAATGCTGATCAGAGGAAAGGATTTTTTTGAGTTACAATAAAAGATGGAAAAATCTGGAAGGAAGATCATGAGTGTACAGTGGATGACGAACAACTCCCAGGCAGACTGGTTCACAAAAGTAGTGCGCCGAACCGTATGTGGGCGACCATTGTTATGTATCATTACAGCGTCTGCCCTGAGAATTGCACGCATCTTGTTTTTAAAAGTCCTTCCCAATTGTGTTTCACAGTTACGTTCAGCGCTTGCTGTTTACCTCCAGGCGGGGGTCAATGAGAAGAATGCCCATCATGTCTTAGAAAACCGTGCACATTACTTTCAGTATCGACAAAATCTATGTGAATATTATCTTGATTGGGAACGCACAGTGATGCCAAGGTCATGACTGCTCTCTGGCTTACACATTAAGGTGAGTCTCATCGCCTGTGACGATCATGTCGAGCAACTCGTCACAGTCATCATAGTGCTCCTACCACTCGATAAATGTTAATGCTTGTCCTGTGCGGTTCAATTTGTGTGCAGGTTTCAGGTTTTTCAGCAATCACCTGGCACACACTTTCTCGAAGAGCTGGTGCTTAGTGACGATTTCGTGCAGTAAGGATTACAATATCTGCAGAAAATGGGTGCTGAGATTCATAATCCTGGATCGACGATTCTCCTTAATGCACTGGCGCACCAGCTTCCACAGTGTCGTCACTGATGAGGGACAGTCGCCTACGGCCGTCTATCGTATGGAAGCAATGACGACCTCTGTAAAATGGCCTACACCACCGATGGACAATCAGTGTGTTCATGGCCTTCTACAGGTTTATTTGACACGACAGACGATGAATTTCGATTGGTGCTGCGTTTTGTCCGTTAATAAACTTCGTCACCTACCAAATCTCGCAGTCGGCGGAAGAAAGAATAAGAGTCACCGTTTCCAGCCATTGTGGAGCTACTGACAACCGTTGAGACTTGCCCGGTCGTCATGAGGGCGTCACCCCACAGCTCTGAGGCGCGTGAGCTGTATCTACAACTAAATACGTTTACTTCATAACATAGAGAAAAGTTAATTTCTGGCCAATCACCTTAAAGTGGTCACTTGTATTAATGAATCGGGCTTTTTGTTGGTACACACCGACGACAGTATGTGTGTGTGTGGGGGGGGGGGGGGGGGGAAGCACGTAAGGAGGTGCATCCCGTTTGCCAACAGAGCATCGGTACGGCTGGTAGTAAAGGTATTCATAATATAGGGGAAGTTAATGAATGTGGAGTCTGATATATCAGTTATCACGTCGTATCAGCGGACGAGCCAATGTTCGATGTCAAAAGACGTGAATGCGTTTGTACATTTACGAAGGCAGCGCGACAGCGCACCACCGATTGCCTTTCTGAAATGTGTCAGCATGCTTTGAATAAGGAGTCCACGAATTTGATGAATGTGCTTGGCTTGCTCCCAGGTGTCTTTTTTAAAATCCTATTGATTACATCTAGGATGCGATTGAGTGAGGTGTGTGTGCCTCAAACACTGCTCCCACAAAGATCCACGATTTGTTGCCGGTTGTTAAGGCGTTGCGGGTCAGGATGGCTTTTGTCGTCACTAGTGAGAGCTGATACACGCTACTGGGAAGGCGTCTTGAATTGAAGTGCTTGAGAGTGCGTACGTATTGTAAGAAGAAGGACCTGCTCAATTTACTTATTAGTTTACCCCCACCAGTCACATTGTGGTGTAATGGGAAACCGTGTGGCAGTGCATTAGGATAGACTGTATCACGACCAGTCAAATTTCCAGAAACACCATCTGTCCAACATTTTTACTTGATACAAGCGAACAGTATTGGATCCAGGACAGAATGCAGTACTATTAACTTTCACTGTTGAAATTTAATTCCCACAACAGACCACTCTCTCACTCGTTCTTATACCAATACCTACCTACATTTCCGTACTCTGCTCAGCAAGACATTACCTCTTCAAACATAGCTCATAAGAAGTGCCATTCAATGAGACAACAAACTCAGTGAGCAAAGTGATGGCATGGCTATGGGGAACCCAGTACACCAAGTGAGAGCGCATCGTGGCGTTGAGGGCATGTGACGCAGAAAAAAAGTATATAAGCGGAGAGGAGACTAATGCCGTACAGTTTTGATGAGGATACGGGCCGTAAATGCGGAAATCCACCGACATAAGTGACTTTAAGGAAGGTCAGACTGTTATGTCCCGCCTCCTGGAAACGGTCATCTCGAAAACGGCGAAGCTGGTCGACAGTTAGCTGGCTATCTTTACAAACATTAATGGGATGTAGTTATACAATGGTGAAACTATGAGTACGTGAAAAAGTGTTGGACGTCCACGTTTCATGAAAGAACGTGGAACGTTGAGGTTTTCGAACTCCATAAAGCAGGATACGTGTCGATCTGTGGCAGATCCGACGATGGAGTGCAATGTAGGAGCAGGGGAATCTATTTCGGTACCCTGTTCAGAGCATTTGTTGAACAAAGGGTATCGTGGTAAATGACCTCTACGTGTTCCCATTTCGACCCGACTTGATGGACAACTACTACGGCAGTTAGTACGGAAATAACGAGACTGGACCATGGGTCAACGGAAAAATGTCGCCCGATCGGATGTATCACGTTTTTCGCTCAATGAGGTCAATAATGGTATCCAAATACGCCGTCATGCAGGCTGAGGGCTGCTCAGAACACGCTCCGCGATACGGACACACGGCGGTGGGCGCAGTATTATGCAACCGGCACATTCAGTTGGTAGCAGTCGACAGCACTACGACAACGTTTGATGTCTTCTCCACCAAGGATTGGATCCCAGCGGGATAACCGTCCTTGTCAAAAAGCTATCATCTTGCTACAGTGGTCTTCGGAACGTAATAGTGAAATCAAGTTAACGTCGTGGCCATCAAATTCTCCTGATCTGAATGCGATTGAAAACGTCTGGTACGCTATGGGGCTCCAGTTCCGCGCCTACAGACCACACCGGCCCGTAATTCACGGCAACTGTATGACACACCTACATAGGGAGAAATGATCATCACGATAAAATAAGAGAAATCAGGGCTCGCACAGAAAAATGTACGTGCTGGTTTTTCCCACGTGCCGTTAGAGAGTGGAACGGTAGAGAGATAGCTTGCAGGTGATTCATTGAACCCTCTGCCAGGCACTTTATTGTGAATAGCAGAGTAATCACATAGATAGACGGGTGCATAGAAATCCGGAAATCCACGGAGGACTTGACGAGTCCATGCCACGCAAAATCGCTGCTGTACCGTGTTCCGAAGGTGGACTAGTGGACCAATTCACAGCTAAGCAGGCGGTCATAAAGTTTTGGCTCATCAATGTATTACTCTACAAGGCACTGCATAGTGACGGCTCTCTGTACTAACACCTTTTCTACACCGTACACATATTTCAGGTGAAGCAAAAATTACTACTACACGGCTCTGTACATGTCCTAACTATCTTATTCTCACGTTCTACAGGCGACTTTACACCACGGTGGCTGCAAAACGGCCGCACAGTGTTAGGTAAATTCTCCCACCGGACTTTCGCTTGACCTACGTCGTCTTCCTTCCAAAGATTCTAATTTAATTTTGGATTGTGCCGTCCTATTACAAATACAGATGCGCGTCTGTGAATTTGTTGGATACCTAATGTGACAGCCACACGATAAGAACTTCAACCACTAGAACAACACAACTGGTTGCACTAGCATCCCTGATAAGGAACGAGGAGCGTTTCTGCGCAACTGGCGAAGAACTCAACATACGAAAAATAATGACAAGAGGAACGTACAGGTTTGTAGGACTTTTGTTAGGACATCAGGGAATAGCTTCCGCGGCACTAATGGGAGCTGCAGAAGGTAGGAAACTGTAAAGGAAAACAGAGATTGGAATATATTACAGAAATAACTGAGGACGTAGGGTAAAAATGCTGCTCTGTAATGAAGAGATGACAAAAGAGAAGAATTCGTAGCAGATCACATCATACCAGGCGAAAGACTGTTGCATTCTTTATACGATTTCCTTAACAGAGGCAGTGAATTTTCCTCCCAACATAATTAAATCTTTCGTTCGCATTCCCTAACGATGATTTTACATTATCGTCACGTCTCATTTCGCTTCTCACAATTACATCTTCGTATGAAATGTGACGTGCTCAAACTATTTAGTATTATTATTATTATCTTGTGGTCGGGTTCTTGCTCCGCTATACGCACGAGCTCGTACTTATCCTCATTTACAGAGAGATGATATTCATTACACCAAGTGGTGATTTTGTCCAACGACTGTACTTCCACGAAGACAACAATATCGGCAGCGAACAACACGATTTGTGTTAGCTTAATGGTAGAGTGGTTTGGACAACACTCGGAAGATTTAACTGACACGAATCGTTTATAAGTTAAGCTGCGCTCAAACGCACGGGTGATTTTCTCTCGCTCGCAGTGATATACTTACGTGCGCAACATCCTACATGGAGTGTCGTTCCTGTGGCGCACATGTCAGGTCTCCCATAAAGAAGTTTAGCTGGCAGGATGTTCTTTTCAGAATATATAGCTGGAATAGATATGGAGACAGTAGATTTTAAAGGAATTTATGAATGAGGTATTATAAATTGGCAATCTAAGCAAAAAAATAAGTAGGAACAGAGCTCGGTATATCTAATTTCAGCTGTCGTGGCTGTCGAAATTCATGGTGCAAAGGAAATACTCAACACCACAATGTAGCTTTTTTTTCTTTTTTTAATTTTACGCAGATACTTCAATATACTTCCGTTGAATATCTTTCGGATCATCTCACGCCGTGAAAACATCGTTTTATTAATGCTGACTGTTTTCCATTATTTGTAGACATTCATCATGTTCTCTAGAATTTAATGTTTATCTGAGTTTGATGAATGGCTCCTGATGTTCGAGCAACGCTATTTGCATTTGTACTGCGGTTTCGTGTTACGTATTTCTCCAGTTGGCATTTTAATTGTTTCCTGTGTGGATATATCACAAATCCATTCAGAACATTTATTAATTTTCCATATTTTTTTCATTGGACTTGAGACAGAACCGATGCAACCAGCAATTTTAGTAAATGATTAATATGAAGCTTTCATCAACATTATAATTGGTGGAGCGGTAGGTATTTGCCAGTGTGTGGTTTAAGGGTAAGTTAAGAGCCTTGTGAAGTGACGTTCGTGAATACGTGTCTAAGAACAGACGCAGGAAATGAAAACCAAACACAGCATAGCTTGCCCTGTCTTGTTCTTAATACGCTTTTCGTCTGATAACAACTGCTCCACGATGCTCTGCCGCAATTTGAACAGATCGTTTCTGATATATCCCTGGATTAAATTATAGAAGCCCGTTTGCATGATTAAGTTTCTGGTCTTCCGTGTGCTTAAAATACAACGTGGGGAAAAGAAGCATGAAAAAGTCAACGGAGTCTGTTTCATTTTACAAATACTGATTTAGATGTATGTAATAAAATCCACTTAGATTAATGCGCGAGAGGTGGTATTAAAAAGAATTCTCTCAGTTCTGTTTCACACTGCAACCTGTGATTTAGAGGCAAGCAGTAAAATTTCTCCGAGATAAATGCTGTTGAATTTACTGTTACAATGAAAATGCCGTGGACGCTGACACACGAAACACAATATCGCTATTAAGATGGTACAGTGCATCGAACGTTCATCCACGATCACTCTTTTACGTTGATATAGGTTGTATCGGCTGAGAATTTGTACAATTACTTAGGACAGCTATATCAACGTCCGTAGTTCCTACTACATATTTCATCCGTCTAAGAAATGTTGTCGGAATGGTTGGCAGTAAGACAAAAAAATTAAGGGGAGAAAACAGGAATTCAGAAATGGAAAGTCATTTATTATTCTCTAATTACTTAGATTATTTTCTTCTCCCTTTAGTGAGAGCGATCTTCGCTTTGGAAGCTAAGTTTCTTCTAGTCACACTGAAAGACAGCATCCAAATTCATGAATTTCGGTTTGGTATCACCTTATGATTAAAACTCATGCGGTGTTTAAACGTTATTTTATCCAGTGAGTAAATATTGAAAGCTTGTTATGGAACCATGAAAAAATGAGAAAAAACTTAAACGTACGATAAAAATAAAAAAGTTAAGGTCCCATAATTATAGAACAAAAAAGATGAAACTTACCACAGGAAAACAAAAACTTCATAACATCAGAATTTAATGAAATGATCACGCGCTGCCAAGCGAAGTTAGAGGGTGGTTCAATTTGCGAATTGTAGTTTAACTGATCAGGCTATATAACGATTGTGCAGAGAAAGAATCTTCAAGATTCTTTTAAACGATTACACGGAATGTGTCCTGCTGGAGTACAGTTTCAGGTATGAACCTATAAAATAGCACCAGTTAATGCTCCACACCTTCAACACACAAGACACTCTCTAACTGGATCATTCGTATTTGTTCATGATATTCAGTGAGGGTCCAGACCCTGGCATCAGACGTTCAGCAGCTATAGTGCCAGACAATACAAACTGGATGATGTCGCTCACCTCTTGCGGTGTCTCACACGTGACTAATCTTTGGACTTTAGACCTAAAAATGGCTGGCCCCACGAAGGATTACATCTATACACGAAGGAATACATCTGTGCAATACACGGTTCAGTACACGCTGCTTAACTAAGGACCAGAGAATGTGTAAACAGCAGCGGTGGTTCAATGCTCTGCAAAAACTCTAATATCTACAATCGAACAGTGAACCGCGGCTGGTGTGAGGTTGCTGCTGACCAATCCACATACCTCGGCGGATGTCGGAATGACTTCCACCAGGTGACGATACAAAACTGATCATTTCCCATACGATCAAGCTAATTTAATTGCACGTATCGCACAGTAGATAACTTAATGAACTGAATTAAATAAACAGCGCTGGCCCTAACAGAGATGAAACACGCACGTATGCTGTAACTTACAAGAACACTAAAGACAGGGGCTTCATCATTCCGAACGAAACAAATGGTAAATATAAAGCCCTATTTACTACAAGTCCCTCTAGATTTCAAATTAAACACAAAGAGCACATATGTCACAGAACAGTTACGTTCAGGAAATATCAACTCATGTTACAGATGAGATAAAGTATCAAATCTTGGAAAAGGTCGTATAGTGGATCTGGAGTAAGCAAATAAGTTAGAAGTCGCTCAGTGGTTGCCGATTATTCGTCAGAAGGGAAGGAAAGCACAACCGAAAGAATCACATATGTTGCGACAGCTGTCGCTAATAAACAAACATTCAGATGTTCATATGAAGACTTTGCGTGGGTAACCATACTTACAGGTAGTAGTGGCAGGGAGTGGAAGCGGTGGCGGCTGCAAAACGCTAAGTAATTTGTCCTGCATCGAAAGCTGCTCTCCTTCAGTGCTTGGAGTCAAATTCCCTCTCTTGCGTCCTGGGGTAAAAGTGCTCTCGACGGGAGCGCTCCCAACAAGAACTGAATTTTTAATCTTCCTTTTTGAGTATATGCATTGTGTAGTGACAGTGACTCATCTGAGTAATGGCCATTCAAATACATTATAATAAGGCAGCAGTCTTCCTTCCCTACTCAGTTTTAATATACGCTACTGGCCATTAAAACTGTTACACCACGAAGATGACGTGCTACAGATGCGAAATTTAACCGACACCAACAAGATGCTGTGTTATGCAAATAATTAGCTTTTCAAAGCATTCACACAAGGTTGGCTTCGGTAGCGACACCAACAACGAGCTGACGTGAGGAAAGTTTCCAACCAATTTCTCATACACAAACAGCAGTTGACCGGCGTTGCCTTGTGAAACGTTGTGGTGATGCCTCGTGTAAGGAGGAGAAATGCGTACAATCACGTTTCCGACCTTGATAAAGGTCGGATTGTAGCCTATCGCGATTGCGGTTTATCGTATCACGACATCGCTGCTCGCGTTGGTCGAGATCCAATGACTGTTAGCAGAATATGAATCGGTGGGTTCAGGAGGGTAATACGGAACGCCGTGCTGGATCCCAACGGCCTCGTATCACTAGCAGTCATGATGACAGGCATCTTATACACATGGCTATAACGGATCGTGCAGCCACGTCTCGATCCCTGAGTCAACAGATGGGGACGTTTGCCAGGCAACAACAATCTGCACGAACAGTTCGACGACGTTTGCAGCAGCATGGACTATCAAGTCGCAGACCATTGCTGGATTACCCTTGACGCTGCTATCACAGACGGAAGTGATTGCGATTGTGTACACAATGACGAACCGGGGTGCATGAATGACAGAACGTCATTTTTTCGGATGAATCCAGGTTCTGTTTACAGCATCATGATGGTCGCATCTGTGTTTGGCGACGTCGCGATGAACGCATATTGGAAGCGTGTATTCGTCATCGCCATACTGGCGTATCACCCGGCATGATGGTATGGGGTGCCATTGGTTACAGGTCTAGGTCACCTCTTGTTCACATTAACAACACTTTGACAGTGGACGTTTACATTTCAGATGTGTTACGAACTGTGGCTCTACTCTTCATTCGATCCCTGCGAAACGGTACATTTCAGCAGGACAATGCACGTCCGCATGTTGTAGGTCCCTGTACAGGCCTTTCTGGATACAGAAAATGTTCGACTGTTACCCTGGCCAGTACATTCTCCAGATCTCTCACCAATTGAAAACATCTGGTCAATGGTGGCCGAGCAACTGGCTCGTCACAATACGCCAGTCAGTACTCTTGATGAACTGTGGTATCGTGTTGAAGCTGCATGGGCAGCGGTACCTTTACACGCTATCCAAGCACTCAATGCGCAGGCGTATCAAGGCCGTTATTACGGCCAGAGGTGGTTTCTCAGGATCTATGCACCTAAATTGCGTGAAAATTTAATCACATGTCAGTTCTAGTGAGTTCTAGTATAATATATTTGTCCAATGAATACCCGTTTATCACCTGCATTTCTTCTCGGTGTAGCAATTTAATAGTCAGTAGTGTAGTTATCAAATAATGGGAATTTTGAATACTGGAGCTCAGAAATATGTTGGATCTGACTTTCGCTATCGGTCCTATTCCGTATTTCAGCCAAACAGGTCTCCTCCCTGTACGCTCACGCGAACTCCATCCTTTCACTCCAGAAGATGTTTGTATCAGCCAGTGGCAACTGCTGTAAACGTTTACTACCAAGAGCCAACAACCTCAGTTAGCTTGGCTACAGCCTGACAGCAGTTGGTACCAGGCTCTGAAGCACAAAGGTGTAGGGTGGCCTCATCTCATTGCACTTCGTGGATCTTATCGTCTCTTTCCAGGCGACTCCCCTAATACGGGCCTCCTGTAGGCCTCACTTCTTTACGATTCTGCACGCCCTAGCGCTGTTAGTTTGTTGAGAAAAGTCGCGATGCATTCCAGCGCTAGTGGGCATGTCACGTTACAAGCTGTGTTTTATTACTCAATGGCTTCCCGTAATTTAGGACGCAAACACTCTTACCATCCGCGAAAGCGATGACAGCGCCTGTGTAGTACTCTGCCTTAGCAGTTTCCTAACTGATCCCTCGTCTCCCTTGGGGGTGGTGGTTGGTGACTTTGAAAAGGACCCTTGGTCGCCTTTGGACTAATGGTTGATACTGGCCCTCCCGTCTCTTTGCTCAAAATTCGTCCATTAAAATTCTCTACTATTCATTTAAGTAATCTTCCAGAAGAAGAAATTAACACGGAATTTCAGTAGTTATAAATGGCAGTCACTGACGCTAACTTTATCAATACTCATACTCATATTTATTGATGGAAAGAAATTTAAGTTAGCTGGTTTTATTAATTTAATGGAGTTTGATTATGACGCATGGCAGTTTTGACGAAAAAAGTCTTATGTTACTGTCCAATTCGGCCTTCTCTGTTGATGATATAATTTGCTAGACCATTTACTACGATCTGGTAAATGTTTTTCAAAGATGTGTCAGTACAATAACATCAAAAAATAATGGCATAAGTTTAACAGCGCAACATACCATATGCACTACATCCGATTTACACCCACTCTTGAACTCTACAGTTGGTCACAAGGCGCCCTTTAGCATCACAGAGGTACAAAAATTAGAGTTTAGAGTCCTACAGGAGGATATTATTCAGAAAATAAGAATATGAAAGGAAAAAGGCCACAGCCTTTTTCCTCACACTGGACTCAGATATTCAAACAGGAGGAACGAAAATAAAGATGGATGTACCGAAACTCGAATTCTGTTTGTTCCGCATACCAGTCCAGTGCCTTAGCCCATATGATGCCTAATTACATAGCAATGAAGAGGCATATGGATCTATTATGCCATGTTTAACTCTGGCAGTTGACTATAGATGCACTTCACTCTCCTTTATAAAAATGCAAAATACGGTAGTGTTAGCCAAAGCATGCATGCATTATCGCTATCTATTCCTTTTAGCTACTGTAACCTTCTTTGAGCAGACAAGGACGGGGGATCACCCTAACGAATCTCCATTGAGATAGCACACTGGACTCGCATTCGGGAGGACGACGGTTCAATCCCGTCTCCAGCCATCCTGATTTAGGTTTTCCGTGATTTCTCTAAATCGTTTCAGGCAGACGCCGGGATGGTTCCTTTGAAAGGGCACGGCCGATTTCCTTCCCAATCCTTCCCTAACCCGAGCTTGCGCTCCGTCTCTAATGACCTCGTTGTCGACGGGACGTTAAACACTAACCACCACCACCATCCATTGAGATAAGCGACTATGACAAAGTGTCAGATTATTATTACGTGAAAGAGTATCTCAAAAACGGCGAAGCTAGTCGAATGTTCAAGTACCGGTGTCGTAAGCATCTACGGAAAGAGGTAGGAGGACAGTGAAATTACCACTAGGCGCTAAATGGTTGGACATCAACAACCCTTCACAGAACGTTGTGTTCGGAGGTTTGTCAGCATTGCAAAGTAGGACAGATGGTGGTCTGTGGAATCTCTGCCGAAAGAGCACAATGCTGGACCACGCACAAGTATATCGGAGCATTGTACATTGTTGAACATGGAGCTCTGGAACAGACCATCTCGAAGTGTTCACATGTTGCCCGAGCGGCATCAGCAATTACGACTGCGGTGTGGACGGGATTATTGGGGTTCGAACGTCGATCAATGAAAACCCGTCGGCTCTTCGTGTGATCAGTTTTGCTTCACTAGGTTGATCGATGGTCGTTTCCACAAACGCCGTCATCGAGGTGGACAAAGGCTCGAAACGTGCAGCGCGCAAAGGATGCAGCCTGGTGGGAGCACTATTATGCTATGGGAGACATTCTCCGGAGCCTGTATGGAATCTGTGGTAGTAATCGAAAACAAGCTGACAGCTGCGATCCAGCTACATCCCTTCATGCTTGATGTCTTCTCCGACGGCAATGTAATCGTTCAGCTGTAAAACTGTCCGTGTCTCTGAGCCAGAACCGTGGTATAGTAGTTTGAGGAGCATTATAGTGAACTCACGTTGATGTCTCGGCCACCAAATTCGCCTGATATGGAACCTATCCGGGCTGCTATCGTGCACAATCATCGCGTATGGAAATCAGAGACCAGTTATTCACGCGAATTGCTTGACCTGTGCGTAGACATCCGATGTCGTATACCATCAAAAACCTACCAAAAAGTTGTCGGATTCCTGTCACGCAGAAACAATGACGTATTTCGTTCCAAAGACGGACTAATAAGCTATTAATCAGGTGCTCGTAATGTTTTGACTCATCAGTGCATATACATAAATTTCGCACGTCTGCAATGTGCTAATTTCCTTGCAATGAGCAGAATAGCACAGTCTGTTTCACCATGAATGAGCTTCTATACTATTCGATTTCAATAATTAAGGAAGAGCTACATCTCGTTGTCGGCCTGACGCAATTATCCCCTGTTGTATTTCAGTCTCGCATTTGCGTGCAGTATTTATAAATTCCGTAATCGACTTGCTTTAAATTAGTCTACATTTACTGCGAGTTTGCGCTGGACTGATTTCTAACCAACAACTGCCCTGATAGTGGAGCGGGTCCACTGAGACAGGACTTCGTACGCAATTTTCATTGGTTGAAGGTCTAACACAATAAACGGTTTCATATGGCAAGTCTTTCGTAAAAAAATTTCTAACGACCGTATTCGAATTCTTCAACAATGGAAAACAATCTTTAAGAATCTGTAGCGTCCGTTGCTTTCCTTGTTGAGCCATTTAATACTGTGACGACGTTACTAAGTAGTGGCTTGTGTTTGTGATTACAGAAGGAACCGATTACTGTACTTTACTTATTGTATTTTCGTATTGTATCTAGATACGTGTTAAATAATTGAGGCAACGAGGGAAACCAAATCGACGAATAATAGAGATGTATACAGTCATCCTCAGCTGAATGTCTTGGATGACGACAGTCGAGGTTTCGAACTAAACTAGCCCATCACGATACAAGTTGTTCGTGTAAATTTCACCTTCCTTAACATAAAATTAGTACTTACACATTTCAAGTGTTATACTGTAAAAACGTAGCTTACCTACGTGACCACTTTTACTACATTTCACATTTTTTTACTATTCCATAAGCTACGGAACTACAGTTTGTCGCTTGTACCTCAGACGGACCGAGTGATTTATAAAATTCAACATATCGAAGAGAGGCCTCGAAAGAGATCGAATTTTTCAGTAAGACGATAAATATTCCCAAATATTGGCCATGTTCTAATTTCATGTGACACTGACCGGAACGAATTTCGGAGCTAGATAATTGCTTTTTTCGAGCAGTGTGGTACGAAAAACTCAGTTCTAGCAGTTTTTAGGGACCGACCAAAATCTTGGCCAGGATTTTCAAATGGTTCCAACCTGCGACCGTAGCAGCAGCGTGGTTCCGGTCTGAAGCGCCTAGAACCGCTCGGGCACAGCGGCCGGCTGCCAGGATTCTCCCCATCCTTCTCTTCACCTCATAGGCTCTACCACGACGGTGAGTTTTAGCACTTCCTGGAGGAAGCGTATGCTAAAGGTGTGGTCCCATGCCCCTACCACAACTTTCATACGCAGAATCTGTCGATTACGTGGAGCCGCAAAGTGTAATATCGTTAGACAAACAACATCATCTCACTACGGAAATATATAGCTCCTCCAGTATCTCGGTAGGTAAAAAATACTGCCTAAGTACCAATGCATTTGCCTCTTCAAGTAATATTACTTGTTGAAAACCTTGTCCTGAGAAGTTACGCTGTTAATGAAATATCGAAGCGGCCCGTGCTAGTGAAACATAATGTAGGCTTTCGTCCTCTAACAATTCTTTAAGTGAACGTGATTCTGAAGTTATACCGTTGAACGTTTACTAACACAGGCGACATAATTATACATCTGACGCTAGACTGCTGATTTGGAAGGAAGTTATTAAGACACTTAAGCCTCTCAACAAAGTTACGTTCAAGGCAGTCTTGTTGACTCACAGGAGAAATTGTTTTGGAGCTTCACAGAAAGTAATTTCAAAATTGAGACACTGGCACCATTAAGATTAAGAAAAAAACAGTGGTCTGCATTGAAATTTACAGAAAATAGTCATCCTGAATCCAAAAATATTTTTTAAATATTTTTTAATGGCTAAGTGCCAGTAATGTTTAACTTTTATATCCCACCTGTCTAAGAATTATGCTGTTGTTGTTATCGATACTGCATGGGCTGACTTAGGTGGAGTAATAAACTTGCTACCTACGAACTTTATTTCGCAGACAGAGAGAAAACCTTTCTGTATCGTAAGTATGTACCAGAGACCCTGCGTGGTCCCATGGTTGTCGCGTCTTCACGTATCGAGTCTCTCGAGGAACATTTACTTACGCGAAAAGAATTCATTCGCATTATCGAAACGTCTTCATATTGTGTCTTTGAAAAAGTCGGAAACATTATGGAAAGAATCCTATTTGAATAGCAGACTGTAAGCACCTACACTGCTGGATTGGATATACAGTATCATAGTGCAATACCGAAGACTTAAGTTTCTTATCTATATCTAGGCTTACTGCCAATGGCTGATGCTTGCCAGCATATTTAACAAATACATTATATTACAATGTATGCCATTTAAAATGAATAGTTTTATAAGATTTCTTAGAAAATAAGAGAACATATATGCATTATTTGTAGGCACAGAAGTTTTTTCCCACTAAAAAGAATTAGTGAAAGCCTTTAGATTTTCTAATATAATTAGTTCTCAGACAATTCTTCTGAAATACAAGTAATAATACAATTATAGCTCGAATTTTCTTGGAATCGGCAAATTCTGTAGAGACTGATGGCAATAACCGATAGCAGAATTCTGAACGAAATCTGTCGTTTTCAGCTTTCGAATTCTAAATTGTTCCTAGTTTACGTATACTTTTGAGAGAAAGAATGCTGTACGAAACACAGTTATTCCACTGCAGCCCTCGTGAAAAATTAGGTTTCCTTGCATAGGTAAAAATTCTTACACGTCTGCACGGTCGTTCCGTACTTTACTTCGAAATGTAACTGCTGCGCATTTTGTAAAATATAATTATGCAGATGCTGTCGAACTTTCCTCCTAAAACAAGGCCGATTAAGTTTTATCTTCATTGCTTATGTGTTCTTTGTTATGATGAGGACGAGGATGACGAGCCTACGCAACACCACAGTTGTCATGCCAGTTAGGAGCAGTGACATGTCCGAATGCCCTGCTCAGATAGGAAACTGCTTACATTATAACTTTTAGGTTGAAATTGTTTCCTGCTTGTAACAGTAACGTTAGTGACTGTTATACTTCAAATTACATCTTTTGTTAATCTACGCATGGTGTATAGAGGATGGTGGTCGAACATAAAATAAAATGTTGATAAATACCCCTGCCACACTTCTAGAATTTTCGAATAATAATTTAGGCTCGGAAACCTGCCGTCTCCATATTAATGACGTCACATAGACTGATAATATACGTGTCTATTGGGTGAAATGAAGACAATACTATAAGGAGATTAGTCTAGATTTGTCAGTATACACTGGTCTATTTTCACTGATTGTTCCTCTCACAACAGCGGTTAGCATATTACATTACTACCACATTAGTTGCGTGCCGCCGGCTGGTGTGGCCGAGCGGTTCTAGGCGCTTCAATCTGGAACCGCGTGACCGCTACGGTGGCAGGTTCGAATCCTGCCTCGGGCATGGATGTGTGTGATGTCCTTAGGTTTGTTAGGTTTAAGTAGTTCTAAGTTCTAGGGGACTGATGACCTCAGAAGTTAAGTCGCATAGTGCTCAGAGCCATTTGAACCAGTTGTGTGCCCATTAGCTAAATAATTACCAGAGGTACAGTGGACTACTGTCGCTTCCTTATTGAGCAGTTAAAGTTATCACAGGTGAGTTTGTATGCCAAATAACGCTATCGAGGACCCACTGTGCCCCCCTCGCCCTTTGCATAATATGTACAATGCGAAATCGCAATACTCGTTGAGTATCGTGCTTAACGAAGCATCTCTGATACTGAAAATTAAAGAAAACGAAATTACTCTGTTTTCAGATACTAGTTCATACATTTTAAAGGACTGCAGTTGGCGGTCACCTATGTTAAAGCTGTCTCCTGAAGAGTGGAATAAACTGTTTTCCTGAAAGCTGGCATGATGTGATTTAAGAGCTGAAATCTTTCTTTCACGATCAATATCTTTTGGTAAAAGAATGGAAAATTAGAAAATTACTTCATTTCAAGCAAAGCTTCAAGATATTCGCCTTCCGTCGTGTATAAGTATTTGTCTGAAGTGGAACTCCATGAAAAGTCGACAAAAAAAGTCTTAACTAATAGGGTAGATCTTTTTGAGTGGAACCTATAAAATATTTTTAGACACGCTTACCACTGCATAAAAATTTGAAGAACATATTTGGGGAATATCTTTAATCATACAAGATATCAATCATACCGCATAACAAGATATAATTATGCATCTTATTTCATATGGAACTTCAGACATCGTAAGTAAGTGGTCCGATCCAGATAAACATCTGACAGAAATTATTTCCTCTTATTGGGTAGCATGGCCTCGATAAATTCAGTTAAATACTCGTCAGGATGAGACAATTATTGTCTCATTCGGAGCTACTGATCAGTTTTGAAACTCGGCCGTTGAGACGGACATGTTGGATGTGGAACGGTTTTTGTAATAGCAGGTTTCTTCCGCGTATCGGTGAATCTCCCTTGTTTGATCTTACACCGAGACATTTTTTGATGTGTACTTATCGTATGGGTGTGTCCGCACTTCAACAGCTGGTGTAAATGACCGAGGATCAAAACATGTAAGCAGTGAAGATCAATGCCTGTTTGTTCAAACTGAACAGTAAGAGTGGAGTTGGTTGTGGCTTTCAAATAATAAAATTATTTCCAAGAAAAACACAATATATACAGCATGCTATAAATGAAAAGGTAAATTTCTTGCATGACGATATTACTACCTGTTCTGAACAGAAACATTTTGTACAAATTCTCTATTCAGAAACAGATGTTTCTGTCCCTTAGGAATCGGTTAGAACTGTTGGTAATAGTCTACATTAAGAAACTGTTATTTGAGTATCACTGTCACTTCACCCATACTCACATCCACATTCCTTAATAACTCTCTTACATATACAGATGTTGCTGTCGTTACGAACTGGTGCAGAATCTGGGCATAAGTTTATATAGTCGCTAAGCAAATTTGAATATGCATCTAATTTAGCTGTGGATTTTCTGGCATAAATAATATGGTAAAATAAACAACAAAACCGAACAATTACAAACCGACTGATTTACCATCATCTGTATTGGAAACACAACACTTCTTACAGTTTCTGGTAGTTTCATCTCGAAACCAGCTGAGAAAACAGCGTATGTTTACAGGGTGTTCGGAATTTCCAGTTACAAGCTTCTAGAACTTGTCGAGGGGACAGAGTACATAATAAATTGAATAAGAACCCATGTCGGAAATGTACCAACCACCGCTCTACGACGATTTTTATTCAGATGTTTAACTCATCCATTTGTGCTTAAGGAACTGAGTTATGCGTGACACAGTAGAAATATTAGGTAACAATTCGAAAGGAAAAGTGACGAAACCTCCATGTGTCACTTGAGAACATCGAGCTGCTGTTGTAATGTATCAGTGCTGTTCTGTACGTACAACATGCTGGGTTCCTTTTTTGCTTTAAAATAATGTAAACATGTAATGTTTAAGTGATAATACAAACAAATGTGCTTAAGTGGTAAGTGGATGTTTCCTTATGTTTCCTTTCGAATTGTTACCTAATAATCCTACTGCTAAATCTTAATTCAAATCCTCAAACAGTAGTGAATGAGTTAAAGATCTGGAACTGTAGTAGAACGGAAACGGTAAGTTGCCGGACATGGTTCGTACTCAAAATTTTTCGCATCTGGCCACTCTACAAGTTCTAGAAGTTTGTAACGGGGATTTCCGAACACCCTGTGCATGGTGTCGGTCTTCGGAATTATGAAGTGAATCATGTATCAGTGCTAGTTCTGTTTTTTCTGAAAGAATCTGTACATATACAACAGAGACGGACGAAATAAAACAAAAAGAAGAGTTATTTTTGTTCAGGACGATTGCGCTACTACAAAGACGAAAAAGAGTGCGAAAAATGCATGTGCTGAATTATGGGCGGTTATCTGAATTCATTTCCTATTAATTGATAATATAGCAATGTGAAAATAACTTGATTAAGAAATTTGCCAGTTGTAGTGGTGATGTGATATTTGCAAATGCAAAAATACTTGAGGATACTGTTTTGGGAGACAGCAGAATGGTATTACACAGAGCAGTGTGTCCCGCCCGTTAATTTGGTGACAGTAGGGACTTGAAACAATTGAACTAGTGTCAACATGTTTCGCGTATTTTTCTTTGCAAGAAAGCGTCTCGTTCGCTGTGTGGGAACAGATTGGTGACTAGAGAAGGCGGGCAAAGTGCGCTGTCATTACGTGCTGTCAGCCGGCGCGGCGTGTCTGCGCGGCGTCGCGCTGGGGCGGGCGTCGCTGGCGGCGTCTACGTCGGCGTCTGCAGCGGTCGGCGCGTCGAGTCGCACTGAGCGCGGCGGGCCGCGCGCCGCCCTCACCCGCCGCCTGTTTCTCGCGCCCGCCGCCAGGCAGCGCGCGCCGCGCTCGCCCTCCGCCTTCGGCCCTACCCCGCCCACAGCCGCCCTGGCCGTCAGCCGCAGCGACTGCGAACGCATCCTCCGGCGGCGGCGTCGGCGTCGGCTCAGAGACGCGGCTAAATGTTAAGCGCAGGGCGCGCCGCTACGGCAAATGTCACCGGCCGGCCCGCAACTTCCACCTCACCGCTCCGGCCCGCCACGACTTCAGAAGACCCGTGGCCGAAACGAGCCATTCAGGGGCATCCGGTCCGCACCGGAGCCAGGTTAACACTGCGTACAGCCTCACGCCGCGACTTCATATGCCTCAGTCTGCAGTGCGAAGACTGTCACTCAAACTATTACATACCTTTCAACCCACAGTCTTAATTCCCTTTTCAGTTTTTATTTCATCCTATTTCTTTTCTTGTAATTATATTATTGTGGTTGTTATGAGAAAGACTGAAAATTCCGCTTCTGTTCTACATCTACATCTTCATGCTTATTCTGCAATTCACATTTAAGTGCTTGGCAGAGGGTTCATCGAACCACAATCATACTATCTCTCTACCATTCCACTCCCGAACAGCGCGCGGGAAAAACGAACACGTGAACCTTTCTGTTCGAGCTCTGATTTCTCTTATTTTATTTTGATGATCATTCCTACCTATGTAGGTTGGGCTCAACAAAATATTTTTGCATTCGGAAGAGAATGTTGGTGACTGAAATTTCGTAAATAGATCTCGCCGTGACGAAAAACGTCTTTGCTTTAATGACTTCCATCCCAACTCGCGTATCATATCTGCCACACTCTCCCCCATATTACGTGATAATACAAAATGAGCTGCCCTTTTTTGCACCCTTTCGATGTCCTCCGTTAATCCCACGTGGTAAGGATCCCACACCGCGCAGCAATATTCTAACAGAGGACGAACGAGTGTAGTGTAAGCTGTCTCTTTAGTGGACTTGTTGCATCTTCTAAGTGTCCTGCCAATGAAACGCAACCTTTGGCTCGCCTTCCCCACAATATTATCTATGTGGTCTTTCCAACTGGAGTTGTTCGTAATTTTTACACCCAGATATTTAGTTGAATTGACAGCCTTGAGAATTGTACTATTTATCGAGTAATCGAATTCCAACGGATTTCTTTTGGAACTCATGTGGATAACCTCACACGTTTCGTTATTTAGCGTCAACTGCCACCTGCCACACCATGCAGCAATCTTTTCTAAATCGCTTTGCAACTCATACTGGTCTTCGGATGACCTTACTAGACGGCAAATTACAGCATCATCTGCTAACAACCTAAGAGAACTGCTCAGATTGTCACCCAGGTCATTTATATACATCAGGAACAGCAGAGGTCCCAGGACGCTTCCCTGGGGAACACCCGATATCACTTCAGTTTTACTCGATGATTTGCCGAACCGCTACCTTCCTGACAGGAAATCACGAATCCAGTCGCACAACTGAGACGATACCCCATAGGCCCGCAGCTTGATTAGAAGTCGCTTGTGAGGAACGGTGTCAAAAGCTTTCCCGAAACCTAGAAATACGGAATCATCTTGAGAGCCCCTGTCGATAGCGGCCATTACTTTGCGCGAATAAAGAGCTAGTTGCGTTGCACAAGAACAATGTTTTCTGAAACCATGCTGATTACGTATCAATAGATCGTTCCCTTCGAGGTGATTCATAATGTTCGAATATAATATATGCTCCAAAACCCTACTGCAAACCGAAGTCAATGATATAGGTCTATAGTTCGATGGATTACTCCTACTACCGTTCTTAAACACTGGTGCGGCCTGCGTAATTTTCCAATCTTCAGGTACAGATCTACCGGTGAGCAAGCGGTTGTATATGATTGCTAAGTAGGGAGCTATTGTATTAGCGTAATCTGAAAGGAACCTAATCGGTATACAATCTGGACCTGAAGACTTGTCCGTATCAAGCGATTTGAGTTGCTTCGCAAACCCTTACGTATCTACTTCTAAGAAACTCATGCTAGCAGCTGTTCGTGTCTCAAAATCTGGAATATTCCATTCGTCTTCCCTGGTGAAGGAATTTCGGAAAACTGCGTTCAATAACTCCGCTTTAGCGGCACAGTCGTCGGTAACAGTACCATCGGCAATGCGCAGCGAAGGTATTGACAGCGTCTTGCCACTTGTGTTCTTTACATACGACCAGAATTTCTTCTGATTTTCTACCATATTTCTAGACAATGTTTCGTTGTGGATCCTATTAAAGGCATCTCGCATTGAAGTCCGTGCCAAATTTCGCGCGTCTGTAAATTTTAGCCAATCTTCGGGATTTCGCGTTCTTCTGAACTTCGCATGCTTTTTCCGTTGCCTCTGCAACAGCGTTCGGACCTGTTTTGTGTACCATGGGGGATCAGTTCCATCTCTAACCAATTTATGAGGTATGAATCTCTCAATTGCTGTTGCTACTATATCTTTGAATTTGAGCCACATCTCGTCTACATTTGCATAGTCAGTTCGGAAGGGATGGAGATTGTCTCTTAAGAAGGCTTCTAGTGACACTTTATCCGCTTTTGTAAATAAAATTATTTTGCGTTTGTTTCTGGTTGATTTGGAAGAAACGGTATTGAGCCTAGCTACTACGACCTTGTGATCACTAATCCCTGTATCAGTCATGATGCTCTCTATTATCTCATGAGTGTTTGTGGCTAAGAGGTCAAGTGTGTTTTCGCAATCATTTACAATTCGCGTTATTTTACATTTCATTGCTTAGACCATGACCGGTTCCGCGCTATTACATGCCCATCGTCAGATGTGATACAGAAAATAAAGAAGAGACAAAAAATAATGATAATTTTTGCACGCAGTACTACACACGAGGAAACAAAATAAAAGACCATATAACATTATTAGCAAACAGTGATCGGGCTAGGTACGATAAAACATGTCAACGCCAAAGCTACACGAGACAATACAACTGACCACTGCCTGGGTAAAAATGTATGGAATGAACACCAGGAGACTTACAGTTTGTGCCGTGCCCCCCTAGCTCCACGATGGATAGTGCAGGACGCGGCCTACCATGAGTGAGCGCACAGCAAGGGTAGCATACATGAAATAGGGAGCCAACTGCTAAATCAGACTGGCAAACGTACTGCCATCTGTTGACGGGAAGAACAACGCGGGACCAACTATCCCGGCCGTTCACAATCTTTATTACTGATTTACATGAAAAGAAAAAGGCATTACAGAAAGATGCATGGAAAGCGTAGAGAGTACATTATGAGTGGTAAAGGAACATTAGCGGCATGCAAATTTCATTGTGTTTTCGGTTTATGCGTAAGCTTTAAGACGCCGGCTTTCATTTACGAGTTTTACTACACTTCTCTACTGCCACTGCTGAATATGTTCCTTTACCACTCATAATGTGCTCTTAACGTTTTCCGTGCATCTTTTTTGTAATGTTTCGTTTCCTTTTGCATGTAAATCACTAATTCAGATTGTGAACGCCGTAGCTACTTGGTCCCGGGGTGTTCTTCCCAATAACCGATGGCAGTACTTTTGTCAATCTGGCATGCTAATTCCATTGTGTTTTACGGTTTATGCATAAGCTTTAAGATGTCGGCTTCCAATGCATCCTATTTGTAGTGTTTTGTTTCATTTCCATGTGGTATAGTTGGTCCCATGTTGTTCTTCCCGACAGCAAAAATTCAAAGGGCTCTAAGCACTATGGGACTTAGCATCTGAGCTCATCAGTCCCCTAAACTACTTAAACCTAACTAACCTAAGGACGTCCCACACATCCATGCCCGAGGCAGGATTCGAACCTGCGACCGTAGCAGCAGCGCGGTTCTGGACTGAAGCGCCTAGAACCACTCGGTCACAGCGGACGGCTTCCCGACTACAGGTGGCAATACTTTTATTAACCTGGTTTACCAGTTTGCTTTCTATTTCGTGTACGCTAGTCCGTGTTCTGCGCTCACTGATGGTACACCGCCTCCTATACTCTCCCTACGCGGAGCTCAGGGTCACAGCACGAAGTGTAAATGTCCTGGTGTTCATTTTTTACCCAGGCAGTGATCCGTTGTACTGTCTGGCGTCGCTTTCGCACCGACTTATGTTTTACCGTACCTAGCCCAACCGCTATTTTCTTACAATGTTATATGGTCTTTTTTTTCATTTGTATTACTGCGCGTAAAAATTATCATTACCTTTGGTCTCCTGTTTATTTTCAGTATCACAGCTGATGAGCGGCATGTAATAGACCGGAATCGGTCGTGGTGTAAGCACTGGAAAATGAAATAACCTTATAACTGAAGCGGTATTTTCGATTTCTACTATAATGCTCAGCTGCGGGAGTTCCCCGGCAGGACTATTACTGTTACGAGTAAGATGTTACATTTGAGTAGACATACTATCCGAGTTAAGGCTGAAATGGAACAACAGTGAATATGAATAAGCTTTTTTGTATGAAAAGAATAAGCAGAAGTGGGTAGAAGGGCCATAAAGTTTTAATTATCAACACGAAAGAAATGAGGATGCGAAAATGAAACTTGTTATGGTGTCAGTCCGCATATACATTTCACTCGTCAATGTGAAACAATTTTCCCCACGACGGTTCTCTTGGCGCAGACCACAGTTGTAGAAGTCTCCGTTTTGGCTGTTCAGGAAACTTTCTAGTTCGAGAATCACATGTTCGTGACTCTGTAGATGACTGCCGCGCAATGGTTTCTTCATCCGAGAACAACGGAAGACGATATAGGGGGCCATATGAGTAGAATAGGGGGGTGAGGAAAAATTTTATAGCCTAAAGAAGTAGAATGCTCGACTTGTGTTCCGATCATAATGTGAGTGAGCGATGTGTTGGAGCAGTATCACCACCTCGGACAGATCCACGCTACACTTAGACTTGACAGCCTTACAGTAGAAAAGCGCGATGACGATGCCCTTCTAGGAATAATGTGTCAGCAGAACATGATGGCGGGTCAAGAAAACATTTACCACCACCTCGTTCGATGATAGTTGGGTCTCTGTCGTTTTCAGTGGTAGTGACTCCACATGTTTTCTCTGCTTGTTTCCTTTGTGTTTGAGTCTTGGTGATATACCCAGCACTCGTTCATGGTGATTAAGCGGCTAAAGTAGGTATTTACCTATTTATTTATTTTCAGATACCCTACATTGACCAGCATGCTAGAGAACAATAGCAGGTGATAAGTAAACATAACAATTTTTTTTTTTGAAACTCTACAATAGAACTCAGCTATATATGGTTTACTTAATGTTTAACGTAGCGTGTACTAGAATCCATCCACAGATTTTACAAAACTGTAAGTATGTATATATGTGTGAACTTGTGTATGTTTCACATTTCTTCTTAAACCACTGGACTGAATTCAACCGAACTTTGTACACATATCCCTAACTGTCAGGCAACAACTATTGTGAAGTAAGAACCACGTATCTATCACAGTTCAGGAGATATGACGTCATAAATACTGAGATGCATGAAGAACTGGCATCATGCATGACATTTAAATGTATTACATCTGTGCTACTAACTATAGTCACAAAACACTTCATAGGTGATAGCCACATATACCAATCGATCTACCTGCACATTACATCATTGTACGACAGATATTACAGGACATGCGACGTCATAAACACTGAGCTCTGTGAAAATGAAACTACTGCTGGGTGAAATTCGTTAGAGATACAGGTGAAATATGTGAACAAGCGCGTGTGAAATACAGTATACGTGAAACATCTTTGATATGTGCGTACCCGGCCAAAGCCAGGCTAAAAAACTCATCGTAAGCACCTGGAACGATTTCAAACAAATTTGATACACTGTTTCGATCTGAAGAGAAATATTTTAGAGATAAGAACCACCAGCCTCCTACTGAAGTAGGGGTGATAACGTGGAGAGAAGAGGGGAGATGAGGACATGGACAAATATAGAGGAGGTAGGTGGAGATGGACACAGATAGGGGGAGGAGGAGATGGGCAGAGAGAAGGGAGGGGAAATGGACAGAGAAAGGGATGAGGGAGAGAAGCACAGGGAGAGGGAAAGAGGAGACAGACAGAGAGAAGGAAGGGGAAAATAAACAGAGGAAGGGGAGACGTGTGAGATGGAGATGGAATTCAAAGGGGAGAAAGAGATGAACCGAGGTGGGAAGAAAGAGATGGACAGATGGAAGAGGAGCAGACGGTGAGAGAGGAGGGAGACGCAGATGGACAGAGAAAAGGGTGGGAAGAGATGGGCATGAAGGGGGGAAGAGGAGATGGACAGAGAGTGGAGAGGAGAAGATGGACAGAGGAGAAATAAGCATGTAGGCAGAGGAGGAAAAGACAGAGAGAGTTGGGGGGAGAGCAGATGGCCAGAAAGAGGGGTTAGGAGGAGATGTGGAGAGAGACGGGCGGGCGGGGATGAGCTGAATAGCTGAATATCGTCATTCAACGGTTCGTGCTCCATGAACAACCATTGTCCATCAATATGGTCGAAGGTCTGAAGATGATTATGTGATGATATAAATCGGTCATCTTTCCATAAACGTGTCTTGCGTTCTAGACTGCCTTATAATTAATTTCAGATGAACAGAGACTCGGATGGTGAAGGATATAGACAGAGAGAGGGGTGGAGAAGTTGGGCAGACAGGGAGACGGAGGACATGGACAGACAGAGGGGAAGGAGCACATGGACTAATAGAAGATTTCAATAAATTCATAGTTAAAATAGGAAATTGAAACTAATCTGGACTTCATGAAGCCAGTAGCAGCCGCAAAATGTTCGATGAATCTTGCCATTTCCATTGATGCTCTCTCCACTACTTCTACCGCCAAGTGTACTAGAGTGGACCATTGTGGATTGTGTTTCCTGACAGCATTCAACACTTCATAAAGTGTCTCAGGTCCATTTATATGTCTACAACTATTTCTATGACTACTACATAGGACAATAAATAATGGAAATTTTGACAGCCTGGTTTATGGATTGTCCTGATCTCCTGGAATGTCTAATTCACTGGTTGTCTTTAAGTTACAAGACTGGCTCGGACTCCTATAGGATACCAGCAGCTATGAAATGTTATCTTCCTCTGAGTGAGACCCAGAGGAAGCGTCAGCACGGCACATTGTGTTCTGGGAGCTGCAGGGGACTGTAGAAATCACTCAGCCCTACTGAACATCGGACCGCTACGGTCGCAGGTTCGAATCCTGCCTCGGGCATGGATGTGTGTGATGTCCTTAGGTTAGTTAAGTTTAAATAGTTCTAAGTTCTAGGGGACTGATGACCTCAGATGTTCAGTCCCATAGTGCTCAGACCCATTTGAGCCATTTGAAGATCAGATTCTGACAGTTATGTTATGGGGCTCCGTAATTACAGCAATCACAAAGGTTTTCTTGCGCTTTTGAATTTTTTTTGAAGTAAATCTGATACGGACCGATCCCTGTTAAAGAACTGTATCATTCCCTCTATTGGGATTGATGTGTTTCAATGCTAGTCTCTCCTTGATGCTCGGAAATACAGCGTGAACTCTAAGCCCCGTATCCAACAACACCCATTCGCAGTGCTTTGAGTGTTACAAAAGCCCCTCTCCTGGTTTTGAACATTCAGCCAATACCTGGCTATTTGATATCGAAGACTGCGTCCACAGGTTCGATTTCTTCCATCCCCATTATAACCAACGATACTTCAGTAGGAGTCGTTCTGAAGTCATCAGTCCACCAGTTAGCTGAATAATGTTTTGACGTTTGGTTTGTGGGGCACTCGACGATTCCTGTTATCAGCGCCTGTACGAATACCCAATCTTTACACAGTCCAATCTCGCCACTTTCAGGAATGATGATGAAATGATGAGGACAACACAAACAACCAATCCCCGGGTAGACAAAATCCCCAACCTGGTCGGGAATCGAGCCCGGGGCCCCGTGATCTACAGGCAGCAACGCTAACCAATAGACCACGAGCTGCGGACAGAAGCAGAATGAGTGTATCCAGTGGCCCGACTCAAGATGCTTTTGGTGCACCCACACACATGCGCGAAGTTCACAATTGCTGAGAAAACTACTCTTATGGTAGGTCCTCACACCAAGCAAATTGTTATTGAGCCGTGCCCATACGTGCTCATTTGTGTACAGTGCTCTCGGGCTGTGCTGCTACTGCGAATTTCGACCCCGTCCGATGTTATGGAATTTCTAGGAGATGACAAATTTCCCTTTTGCCTTTGGGGTAGAGAAGATGCTTCTGTTGGCCTAACATACTTTCAACATTTCCACTGCCGCGCTGTTTCAGCAGGCTTTCTGAATGACTGCAAACAGTGGCAAAATACAAAAGGCTGCGACTTTCCTCTTTTTCCAAATGTCGTGCAAGATGTTGAAAACTGATTCATGACTTTAATGCACAACCCATCGTCAACGGCTTATTATGTATCTCTATAGCAAAGACATGCGTGTCACTTATTACGACAGGATACGAAATTCGTTCTGTCACATAGTAGACAGGTTGTCGTGTACGTTACTGTTGTCAATTCTTAGACAGTGAAAATTCTTAGTCATGTCTGGCATAACGGCAACGCACTGTTCAACTGCTAGCCGCTGTCACGGTTCATCAGGTTTTCCGCCAGGCGTATTTGGCTGGTTCAAATGGCTCTGAGCACTATGGGACTTAACTTCTGTGGTCATCAGTCCCCTAGAACTTAGAACTACTTATACCTAACCAACCTAAGGACATCACACACATCCATGCCCGAGGCAGGATTCGAACCTGCGACCGTAGCGTTCACGCGGTTCCAGTCAGAAGCGCCTAGAACCGCTCGGCCCCTTCGGCCGGCCAGGCGTATTACCTCCACGGATTCTTTAATAATGGTGTCCCAAAAAGATGTAGCTGTGGTAAGAATCATACTCCATACTCCATTGAATATCCAGTGAAAATACAGTGTTCAGCAATAGCAGACTTGCTTGGTTGCAAAAGGCGAGTGCAACGCTGACGTCCAGTGCAGCGTTCTTTCACTGTGCGTGTGGTCTGTCCTACGTAAGCCACACCATACTGAGAAGGTATTTTGTAAATTCTGGCCTTCCGCAATAACAAGTCGTCCTTCACCGATCCCAAATGATCTTCACTCTCACATGGTGGACGGCAGCTCACTTTTACTCTAAATTTAATGGGGATTTTTGCCATTTTAAACGAAAAGTTGTCCACAAAAGGAAGAAAAGCAAACGATTTTGCCAGCATGTTGTCGTCTTTATCTACTTCCTGGTTCTGGATTTTAACTGATAGTACCCTGTTAATCTGCCAGGTGGAATATCGATTCTTTATAAACACTGTCTTTAGGTGGGCGAGCTCGTTAGGTAAACTATCTACGTCTGAAACACTGTGAGCTCTGTGCACGAGTGTTTTAAGTGAGCTCATAGTTTGAGTCGGGTGATGATAACTTGATGCTTGCAATACAAATCAGTATAAGTGGTCTAACCATAAACTGAACCCCACAGAGAATCATCGTTCTTTCGTCAAACCTACACATCTGTTTCCATGGTGAATCGAACGTTCTTATGGATGAAGTCGAGTGGTGAAAAAACTCCGTCAATTTATCTTCTCCATGAGGCCACACTATGAAAGTATGGTCCACATACCTCCAAAATATAGTTCGTTTAAAGACAGCTGATTCAAGGGCTCTCTCCTCGAAATTCTCCATAAAATGTTTGGCACCAAGGGACACAGAACGCTGCCCATGGCGATGCCGCCGGTCTGTTCAAAATATTCTTGGTTGAATGGAAAATAGGTTGAGGAGAGAGCATGCCGAAAAAGAGCAGTGATGTTCGCTTGATATTTTTTGCCAATTAGTGCCAGAGAATCTGCTAGAGGGGCTTTTTACAAAAGTGATACTACGAGGGTGAGACTAATGAAAACCATAAATATTTTTTTAAATATTATTTACGGTGCAGAAGTGGTAGAAAGCTGTATCACTTTTTAACGTAATCTCCCCCCACTCTCAATGCAAGTCCTCCGGCGCTTACAAAGTGCATAAATTCCTTTAGAAAAAAATTCTTTTGGTAGTCCGCGCAACCACCCGTACACCGTGTGGCGTACCTCTTCGTCAGAACGGAACTTCTTTCCTCCCATTGCGTCTCTGAGTGGTCCAAACATACGGAAATTACTTGGGGCAAGGTCTGGTGAGTATGGTGGATGAGGAAGACACTCAAAATGCAGGTCTGTGATTGTTGCAACTGTCGTACGGGCAGTGTGGGGCCTTGTATCGTCATGTTGCAAAAGGTCACCGGCTGACAGCAATCCGCGTCGCTTCGATTTGATTGCCGGCCGCAGATGATTTTTTAGGAGATCTGTGTGTGATGAACTGGTGACAGTGGCCCCTCTAGACATGTAATGCCCCAAAATGACTCCTTTTTCTTCCCAAAAGAGAGTCAGCATAACCTTTCCTGCTAATGGTTCTGTTCGAAACTTCTTTGGTTTTGGTGTTGAGGAATGGTGCCATTCCTTACTCGCTCTCTTCGTTTCCAGTTGGTGGAAGTGAACCTAGGTTTCGATTCTTGCAAGGAAGCCATCACCTTCTCGTCCAATGCGCCGAAGTTCACTAGCATCAACACGTCGTTCTCTCATTTCAGGAGTCAGCTGCCGTGGCACTCATCTTGAAGACACTTTGTGAAACTGGAGCACATCATGCATAATGTGGGGTGTTGACCCATGACTAATCTGTAAACATGCTGTAATGTCATTCAGTGTGACTCGGCGGTTTTCCTTCACTATGGCTTCAACTTCTGCAATGTTCTGTAAAGTCACAACTCGTTGTGCCTGACCTGGACGAGGAGCATCTTCCACTGAAGTCACACCATTTGCGATCTTCCTACACCGTTTGTAGACTTGCTGCTGTGACAAACATGCATCACCGTACTGAACCTTCATTCATCGATTCAATATGTTTCACAACTTCACTACGCAAAAACCGAATAACAGAACGCTGTTCTTACCTGGTGCAAGTCGCAAGTGGGGTGGCCATATTTATACTGATACTGTGACGGTATGTGTGCACCTGCACTATGCTGCCACCTGCAGGCCATTCTGCACGCTGTTTGTGGCACGCTTACCAACTTACAGGATAACGGCGCGAAATTTCGATTTGTTATTACAAATTCAAGGTTTTCATTTGACTCACTCTCGTACATCAAAGCTAATAAACGGGCAGAACTGCTTGGACGGAGAGCCCGCAGTGTACTGATAAAGTCAGCTGAGCTACAGAGGTGATGTGGGCATTTACCCACCAACGGCCTCAGCAACGAAGCAAGATGTTTGGCTAAATCAATCACATGTAGATGCTCCGATGTTGGCATTCCACCAGTGTCCCCTCGTGGCCCCTTCTACTAAGTTTGAGTTACTAGCCTGAGGAGGAGCTTTCAAAAAAGCACGGCAAATTTCCCTTGTTATTTTTTGTGAGGCATCCGAAGGAAGGCGTCGTACGACTTCAACACCATTCACAAAAATAATTAAAGGCGGCAGTCTAGGTGTAGGTGCAATAATGAATCCCTTGCTTAAAACACACAGCGTCACACCGTCCAAATTTTTCTCCGCGAAATGACGACAGAAAGTCGTGCAGTTACCTCTCTGGGGACGACTGCTGTGGCAACAGACGATCAAATTTTGAAATATGCCGAAAACTCACATCCCATTAGATCCAATCGAACCTGACCGAAGTCACATCATGAACACAATCCTACGATACAGGAGAGGGATGCGCTGCTACCTTTAGATGCAGCTGGTACAATCTTTCTGAAACAGCATTCAGTCTTTGTGTTGTACAGCAGATCCTCTGACTATACCATGACTAGCCATCTCAGTAATCTTCCGTGTAGCGGCAGTTTTAATAAAATACGTCACTACTAAAAATCATATAAGTTGTCAACAAATTCATTGTTAGCAATCGTACCATGCTGTGATTGCGTTTTTATACTGTCCTGGTTCGGCAATGTCCGGATCCCGTCCCTCCTACAGCGCTATACATACCTTAAGCGTTTGATTGTGTCTGTTGCTTAGGCCAGTGTTAACAGTTATGCCTCCTAAGTGGTTTGTTACGTGGAGCGAGTAGAAGCTCCAAATACTCGCAGTTCTTCCATTATTCCTAAACTGCTTGTAACTCCGAAGAGCCATTGTAACAGGCAAACCGATGCTGCTTAGGCTAGTCTGTTTCTTAATTACCTCGTCTTCTGTGAATTGTCTCACGTAATTAAGTAGTGATCCGAAGACTGCTTTAATTGTGGTTACGTAAAAAAGGCGGAGCAGTGGTTTATTAAGGTTCACTTCCCTGTGTGGCAATATAAAGACAGAATTCTGCTGGCCATATGAACCGCAACGGCTGCAGGTGCTGAGATTTATTTAAAAAAGGAATCTCTTGCCTTTACTGGTTCGTTAATTGGAAGATTTATTGTCTTATACGGATGTTTCATAACGGTTGGTTGCACGGCTAGTACTTTTTTTTTTTTTAGGTGCAGTGTGTTGGCTGGTGCCTCAGGTGTTGCCGTCGTCCAGCGCAATCAGGATGCCCTCTACTCTCTGAAATATGCCATAGTGGAATGGCACTATAATTCATGAATTCATATGTTGTTAAGAAAACGTTATCTCTTTATAGTTTGTAAGTCCTACTATTTTACGTTAAAAGAATAAGGATTCCTGATTCTACTGGGCACATCTGGCTGAAAATTTGACAAATTAACCTGTTGCCTAAAAGATTTAATCCTCAGTAATTCTGATTAAATAAATTTTTGTATGTGTTTTGCTTAAAGTTCCCATTCTCGGTGTGGGTCGTCTGCATTTGGAGGGATATGGGCCTTCTCATACGTCTAGATACGACTGTGAGCATCCTGTCTGATCACCTGCATCCATTCATGTCCCTGGTGCATTTCGATGGACGTGGGCAATTCATGAGGGCAATGCGATACCCCACACGTCCAGAATTGCTATAGAGTGGCACCAGGAACACTCTTCTGAGTTTAGACACTTCAATGGTTCAAATGGCTCTGAGCACTACGGGACTTAACTTCTAAGGTCATCAGTCCCCTAGAACTTAGAACTACTTAAACCTAAGGACATCACACACATCCATGCCCGAGGCAGGATTCGAACCTGCGACCGTAGCGGTCGCGCGGTTCCAGACTGTAGCGCCTTTAACCGCTTGGCCACCACGGCCGGCTTAGACACTTCCACTGGCCACCAAACTCCCCAGATGTGAACGTTATTGAGCGTATCTGCGACACCTTGCAACGTGCTGTTCAGAAGAGATTTCCACCCCTTCGTACTCTTACGGATTTATCTACAACCCTGCAGGATTCGTAGTGTCAGTTCCCTCCAGCACTACTTTAGAGATTTGTCGAGCCCATGCCCGTTGTGTTGCAGCACTTCCGCGTGCTCACGGGGAACTACACGATATTAGGCAGGTGTAAATTTCTTTGGCTCATCAGTATATATATATATATATATATATATATATATATATATATATATATATATGCTAGCTTGAAAGGGGAAACCAGATGGCGCTGCCATAGGCCAAACGGAAATCAACTGCGTATTTTTTCAAATACAAACCCCCATTTTTTATTAATATTCTTGTGGTACGTCAAGAACTATGAATGTTTTAGTTGGACCACTTTTTTCGCCTTGTGATAGATGGCGCTGTAATAGTCACAAACGTATAAGTACGTGATATCACGTAACATTCCGCCACTGCGGACGGTATTTGCTTCGTGATGCATTACCCGTGTCAAAATGGACCGTTTACCAATTGCAGAAAAGGTTGATATCGTGTTGATGCATGGCTATTGTGATCAAAATGTCCAACGGGCGTGTGCTATGTATGCTGTTCGGTTCCTGGACGACATCTTCCCATGTGTCCGGACAGTTCGCTGGATAGTTACGTTATTTAAGGTAACAGGAAGTTTTGTACCACATGTGAAACGTCAACCACGACCTGCAACAACTGATGATGCCCAAGTAGATGTTTTCGCTGCTGTCGCGGCTTATCAGCACATCAGTAGCAGACAAATTGCGCGAGAATCGGGAATATCAAAAACGTCGGTGTAGAGAATGCTACATCAACATCGATTGCACGCGTACCATATTTCTATGCACCACGAATTGCATGGCGAAGACTTTGAACGTCGTGTACAGTTCTGCCACTAGGCACAATAGAAGTTATGGGACGATGACAGATTTTTTGCAAGCGTTGTATTTAGCGACGAAGCGTCATTCACCAACAGCGGTAACGTAAACCAGCATAATATGCACTATTGGGCAACGGAAAATCTACGATGCCTGCGACAAGTGGAACATCAGCGACCTTGGCGGGTTATGTATGGTGCGGCAACATGGGAGGAAGGATAATTGGCCTCCATTTTATGGATGGCAATCTAAATGGAGCAATGTATGCTGATTTCCTACGTAATGTTCTACAGATGTTACTACAAAATGTTTCACTGCATGACAGAATGGCGATGTACTTCCAACATGATGGATGTCCGGCACATAGCTCGCGTGCAGTTGAAGCGGTATCGAATAGTATATTTCATGAAAGGTGGATTGGTCGTCAAAGCACCATACCATGGCCCTCACGTTCACCGGAACTGACGTCCCCTGATTTATTTCTGTGGGGAAAGTTGAAGTATATTTGCTATCGTGATTCCCCGGCAACGCCTGACAACATGCGTCAGCGCATTGTCAACGCATGTGCGAACATTACGGAAAGTGAGCTACTCGTTGTTGAGGGGAATGTCGTTACACGTATTGCCAAATGCATTGGGGTTGACAGACATCATTTTGAGCATTTATTGCATTAATGTGGTATTTACAGGTAAACACGCTGTAACAGCATGCGTTCTCAGAAATGATAAGTACACAAAGGCACATGTATGACATTGGAACAACCGAAATAAACTGTTCAAACGTACCTACGTTCTGTATTTTAATTTAAAAACCTACCCGTTACCAACTGTTCGTCTAAAATTGTGAGCCATATGTTTGTGACTATTAGAGCGCCATATATCACAAAGCGAAGAAAGGGGTCCAACTAAAAGACTCATATTTGTTTACGTCCTACACGAATATGTAATAAAAAATGGGTGTTCCTATTTTTTTAAAAACGCAGTTGCTATCCGTCTGACCTATGGCAGCGCCATCTATCGGGCCAGCCGTAGCGCCATCTGGTTTCCCCCTTCAAGCTGGACAAGTTTCGTACTTTGTAGTTTTTTCGTTTGACGCTTATCTCGTGATATATTTGGCCTGGTCACGACCAATGGACCACCCTGAGATATATATATCCTTATGAGATTATGAAAACTTTGTGTTGGTTAAGAGCGTGCCATTTTTCTTTCACCCGTCTGAATACAACTTTTCTGGGTGCGTGATCGAATCATGATGTGGTAGTAGGATAGGTCACTGATTCATACAATTACCTTGTGGACACACCATTTCAGCAATACCGACAGCCTGGAGGCTTAACTTCAAAAGTTGCGAATCACAGTTAGGGCAAATGGGTTTAGTGAAGATACTATGAAGAAATCCGATGACAGCAAGGGACCGATCGAGAGCACTCAATAGGAACGGTCACATGAAACCACCGCCTTGATATACGTACGAGGTGTTAGCGGTAGAATGGGAATCAGTTTGCTCAGAAGAGCTATGAAACCGAGCTATTGAAGAAATAAGAAAATAAGAACCTTCCTGCTTTCCAGTCAAGGCTAGATTCTCATTGAAAACGTTTGAAAATTAGATTTTTATTGCATTTTTTGAAAGGCATATGAGCCTAGAATGTTGGGACGAAAAGCTTTTTAATCCGTGCGCCACGAAAGCCCATTGTTCGAAACGGTGTGACGGCCGCTGTGGGACGCTCTAGCCGGAGACTCCCGGTTCAGGTGTAAAACTTGGGCCGTGACGAACGTTGACGAAATAATATATACTGCATCATGCATCCAAACACATTCGCCGAAAAAGTTGACGAATAAGGCGTGCAGGCTGCCGAATGAAGCGCTTCCAGCTCAGCCTCGCCGAGAAGAACGAGGGAATTGCTCTCCAGAAAATAATTCGAGTTAGAGGAAGGGTTTACATACGGTCCTGGAATTGCAGACTAAACATAAGTAACGAAAACACTATTTTTGGTCAAAATTGGTCAAAACATAACTTTTGGTGCACCATATTGGATTAGACGTTTTGAAGTTTGAAAATCTAACCTCATATTTGTGTTCAGCGACATCAAAAATGTATAGTAATATGAGGTTTTTATCCAAAATGAAAACAAAATTCATGCAACAATTTTTCTCTAAACTTTAATCAGGTTTTTCCAGAGAAATGATTTTTCAAAACTCGTTCAGTATAAAATGAAAACGGTCCAACTTATTGACTTCTACCTTTCACCCCCTAAAAATAAATACTTTTCTTGAGAGTTAACACCTATAATACATGAAATTTGTTAATATTAATTACTTCTCTAAAGCCATAAAGACTGAAGGAAACTGAACGCAGAGTTCGAATTAGCACCATATCCTTAAATTTAAGGATATTTCATACTGTTATGTATAAGTTCCCAAATTTAATGTAGTATCGACTGATGTTATCCATTTTTTATTTCAGATAATTACTGAGGAGCTACACTGCAGACAGTGCGCGTACTTAGTACTCGCAGGCCCTTGACCAAACTGTAATTACGGCGGCCACTTACTATTTTATATTGAACACCTAAAGTAAATTTAAAAGTATTATCAGTCACAATCCCCAAACAGATCCTTTGTGTTTTAATGTCTCAAAAAAATTTCCAAACTTTGCCTATATTTGCACATTTGATGAGAACATAGCCTTAAGGCGCCGTTGATATGATTCACATGCCAGGAATCTACGAGCTTAGCAGTGACCGTTACGGCAGCACCACCACGTAACCACCAACACGACCGTAGAGTTCGTATTCGCCGCCGCCAGCGAGAATGCAAAACAAGGGCGCCTGCTTCGCTCATTGGCAGCGTCGCCGCCGAACCGGTCATCTTTGCTTCAGCAATGCGCGGTGGAGGGACTCCTTACATACTAGGTCAGTTACGTGTCATGTCACTCGATCTGGATTTCAGTTCCTTTGCTTATGTTCCCATGTGCCTGTGTGATACTGGTGATCTGCTTACCGCCACTATGTTTCTTCTGTGTTGTTGTTGCAAAGAAATACCTTTAGATACTGCAGATTTTGCCGACAGTTAACGTTCTGCGCGAGTTCTGCAGCATGATATATTCGGCATTGGTTCAGATGTTACAGCAATAGCAACAGCAGGTTGAACAATAACAGTGGCGGTTTGAGTAACAACAACAGCAGTTCGATTTGCTTCGCCAGTTGGTTACGGAATGCAAGGAGCCCCGTGCCCCCCCCCCCCTCCCCCCTTTCCCTTCCCTCGCACACGCAAACGCCATCTGTATGCACCAGACCGCCGCTCTCCCAGCTTCTCCGCCGGTCCAGGAAGCGAAGGAAGATTGGAACTCGTGCGTGCGATGTTTGCAGCAACATTTCGTAGCGTTTCAGGTAGATGATTCATATTTGCGAAAATCGTTTTTTTTCTTATCACCGAAACATATATGTTTAGAAAACTTGCCCAGCAGCTTTTCTGAGAAGTGTGAGTTGCTCAATTCCTATTACCTTAATCCACGCTGTTGCTTCCCGTGCGTAGTTTCACCAGAGGCAAAAGAAACCTGATCAGTCTTACCAGGCGAGGGTTTAAACTGGAAATGCAAATTTATTTGTACTCATCGCAAACAGTCCTACACCGATTCGATGATACGCAACGTGACACTGCCCGAGAGGTTCGTCGAGTGGAACTGAGTTTAGAAGCTCTTGCGGCGGAGGAGGTTCTGGCTGTCGCTCAGGCTTTCCAAGAGTCACAGAGCGCGACGAGACAATTTAAGGACTTCATGGATGTAACGCAGCTGCGTTGGTTTCCGCACACACTTCCGCTCACAGACACGCCCATCGTGTTCATCTGTTTCGCGCCGTTCCCTGTCTGACTGTACCCCCATCTGACGCAGGTTTTCCTCCTGCCTGGCGCGTTCCCGTGTCCTCGTGCACCCCCTGTCATCGCTCTTCGCACCAGCAGGCACGCCGTGCGATAAACACGGCCATATGACAGCTGATTGCCTTACTCTGGGAAACTATGATCACAACTGTAGGCGGTTACGGCGGTCAGCCAGTGGCTTTTCATGGCCAGTTCACTTACGATATTGAGTATTACTACGTCACATGAGTCATCAGCTTTTTGACCGCCGACAGTGCTACGTCGGAAAAAATTTTGGTCTCGAAATATTCACGGTTTTTGGGTTTTAAATTCAGGATGTTGTATCCCTAGTTTCAGACTGTATCCTGTTCCAGGCTATGGTCGAGTTCTGCTGCGAGTTCGGATCTCTTTTTTTGCCTAGACTGGGCGCCGAAAAAGACTACGAGGGTCACATCAACCTTAAACCTAAGGCAGTTCCCAGGTTTTGTCGTACCTCCCCTATCCACTTAGCTTTGCGACCTGTGGGCAAGGACAAACTGGACACATTACACGACCTGAACTTCACTGAAATCGTTCATTCTAGCCAGTGGGCTACGGTGTCTAGTTGTTATCCGTTGTCCGCATCTCGTGGTCGTGCGGTAGCGTTCTCGCTTCCCACGCCCGGGTTCCCGGGTTCGATTCCCGGCGGGGTCAGGGATTTTCTCTGCCTCGTGATGACTGGGTGTTGTGTGCTGTCCTTAGGTTAGTTAGGTTTAAATAGTTCTAAGTTCTAGGGGACCGATGACCTAAGATGGTAAGTCCCATAGTGCTCAGAGCCATTTGAACCATTTTTTGTTATCCGTAAACCTACGGAGGTGCTTGCTTTTTGTGGGTTATATTAAATCCACCATTGACTGGGAAAAGGAGTACCTGCAATTCGTCTAGATTGCGCCTCTCGATAGATTATTTCTCGTTATACCGTTACACGCGCCTGCCGTTCGGCATCACGAGGATCCCCGCCATTTTCCAGAGGTTTTTAGAACAGTTAAACCGTGATCTAGGGTTAGCGTCTTCGATTAGTAATAAAAACGTCCTCGGTCCAAGAATCTAACCTCATCACTTCTTAAATTTCGAATAAAATTCATCAGCAATGTCGGTCAGAAAGTTCCAGCACAAGCCACCCTCATTCTGCCAACGAACCTGTCAAGGAAGCAATGGAGAGGAGAGATGTTCAGACCGCTTTCTTGCCCTTCGGGTCGAAAATTACATTACTGGCCATTAAAATTGCTACACAACGAAGATGACGTGCTACAGACGCGAAATTTAACCGACAGGAAGAAGATGCTGTGATATGCAAATGATTAGCTTTTCAGAGCATTCACACAAGGTTGGCGCCGGTGGCGACACCTACAACGTGCTGACATGGGAAAAGTTTCCAACGATTTCTCATACACGAACACCAGTTGACCGGCGTTGCCTGGTAAAACGTTGTTGTGATGCCTCGTGTAAGGAGAAATGCGTACCATAACGTTTCCAACCTTGATAAAGGTCGGATTGTAGCCTATCGCGATTGCGGTTTATCGTATCGCGACATTGTTGCTCGCGTTGGTCGAGATCCAATAACTGTTAGCAGAATATGGAATAGGTTGGTTCAGGAGGTTTTTTTTTTTTTTTTTTTTTTTTTTGTTTGGTTTAAGGGCGCTCAACTGCTGAGGTCATTAGCGCCCAGTCACTGTTGTTAGAGCACATGGAATCTGTTACAACTCAAGGGGATGGGGGGACACCAGAAGGACCTGACAAAGATGCAGATAAAATAAGTAAAAAGGTTAAATGTCTTTGGACAAGCCAGTTAAAGTTATAAAACGCAGAATACGAGCAGCTGCTCGAGCGTCATCAGCTAAAACATCCGGTAAAGTTGATGACAGGGACAGGACAACACGAAATTGACTAAAACGGGGACACGACAATAAAACATGGCGCACTGTTAATGCCTGACCGCAAGGGCACTGCGGGGCTGGGTCACCGGAGAGCAGGTAGCGGTGGCTAAACCGGCAATGCCCAATCCGCAACCTGGTCAGAAGGACCTCCTCGCGCCGAGATGGTCGGGAGGATGTTGTCCATACAGTTGGAAGCGGTTTTACTGCCCGGAGCTTGTTTCCTTGGAGGGATGACCAAGCATCCCACCACAACGACACAAGCCTCTTACATACATCCCCACGAACGTCAGATGACGGGACACAATGGGAGGCTGGCCGAGGCAGGAGGACTGCAGCCTTGGCTGCAGCATCCGCAGCCTCATTCCCAGGCACTCCTACATGTCCGGGAACCCACAGAAAGCTGACAGAACCACCATCATCAGCGAAAGAATGGAGGGACTGCTGTATCCGTTGAATCAAGGGATGGACCGGATAGGGAGCTCCAAGGCTCTGAAGAGCACTGAGTGAGTCAGAGCAGAGTACGTACGATGAATGGCGGTGGCGGCGGGCATACTGAACGGCCTGATGGAGAGCAAAAAGCTCGGCCGTAAAGCTGGAGCATTGGTCGAGGAGCCGGTATTTAAAGATGGCGGCCCCGACGACAAAGGCACAGCCGACACCATCGTCAGTTTTGGAGCCATCGGTGTAAATAAAGGTGTGACCGGCAAGGCGAGCACGAAGTTCGACAAACCGTGAGCAATACACTGCAGCCGGAGTACCCTCCTTCAGGAGTGAGCCGAGGTCGAGATAAATATGAACCGGAGCCTGGAGCCAAGGTGGTATCGGGCTCTCACCCTCTCTGAAGGTGGTAGGGAGGGCAAAATCCAATTGTCGAAGCAGGCGACGGAAGCGGACTCCGAAGGGCAGCAGGGCAGACACATACAACCCGTACTGACGGTCGAGAGAATCGGCGAAGAAGGACTGGTAAGAGGGGAGGTCGGGCATAGACAACAGCCGGCAGGCATACCGACACAGCAGTACGTCGCGCCGGTAGGTCAATGGTAACTCTGCAGCTTCAGCGTAAAGACTTTCGACAGGACTAGTGTAGAAGGCTCCGGTCGCAAGACGTATCCCCCGATGGTGGATGGAGTTGAGCCGGCGTAAGAGGGATGGCCGAGCGGACTAGTAGACGAAGCTCCCATAATCCAGCTTCGATCGGACTATGGACCGATACAAGCGAAGCAGGACAGTGCGATCCGCCCCCCAAGATGAACCGCTAAGAACTCTGAGGACATTAAGGGAACGTGTACAACGGGCCGCCAGATAAGAGGCATGTGGAGACCAACACAGTTTCCTGTCCAACGTGAGCCCTAGAAACTTAGTTGTTTCCACGAATGGGAGAACAACGGGACCGAGATGTAAGGATGGCGGAAGGAACGCTTTATATCGCCAAAAGTTGATACAAACCGTCTTCTCTTCAGAGAACCGGAAGCCATTTGCCACGCTCCATGAGTAGAGGCTGTCTAGACAACGCTGAAGGCAGCGCTCCAGGAGGCATGTTCGCTGGGCACTGCAGTAGATCGCGAAGTCATCGACAAAGAGAGAGCCTGAGACATTAGGTGGAATGCAATCCATAATTGGATTGATCGCGGTGGCAAAAAGGGCTACGCTCAAGACGGAGCCCTGAGGTACTCCGTTCTCCTGGAGGAAGACGTCGGACAATACGGAACCCACACGTACCCTAAACTTTCGATCCGTTAAAAAGGAATCAATAAAAAGGGGCAGGCGACCGCGTAGGCCCCACCTGTATATAGTGCGGAAGATACCTCCTCTCCAACAGGTATCATAAGCCTTCTCCAAGTCGAAGAACACGGCTACCGTTTGGCGCCTTCGCAAAAAGTTGTTCATGATGAATGTCGACAAGGTCACAAGGTGGTCAACAGCGGAGCGGCGGCGACGAAAGCCGCATTGATCATTAGTAAGTAGTCGTCGAGATTCAAGAATCCAGACTAACCGAGCATTAACTATGCGCTCCATCACCTTACAGACACAGCTTGTAAGAGAAATGGGGCGGTAACTAGAAGGAAGGTGTCTATCCTTCCCGGGTTTGGGTATAGGAACAACAACGGCGTCACGCCAACGCATGGGGACTTGACCTTCGGTCCAGACGCGATTGTAGGTACGAAGAAGGAAGCTTTTGCCCGCCGGAGAAAGGTGTGCCAACATCTGAACGTGAGTGGCATCTGGCCGCGGAGCAGAGGACCGGGACAGTGCAACCGCACGTTCGAGTTCCCGCATAGTAAAGGGGGCATTATAAGTTTCCAGATTCAGCGAGTGGAAGGAAGGTCGCCGAGCCTCTTCTGCCTCTTTCCTGGGAAGGAAGGCAGGGTGGTAATGGGCGGAGCTTGAAACATCCGCGAAAAAGCGGCCAAAGGCGTTGGAGACAGCCACAGGATCAACAAGGACCTCATTACCTGAGGTCAGGCCAGGTACCGAGGAGTGGGCCTTAATGCCCGACAGCCGGCGCAGGCTACCCCAAACGACAGAAGAGGGAGTGAAACTGTTAAGGGAGCTGGTGAAAGAGGCCCAACAAGCTTTTTTGCTGTCTTTGATGACTCTACGGCATTGCGCTCGGAGTCGTTTGTATTCTATACAATTCGCCAACGTAGGATGGCGGCGAAAGGTGCGTAAAGCACGTCGTCGAGCACGGATAGCGTCCCTACAAGCCTCGTTCCACCAGGGGACGGAAACGCGACGTGAAGAAGAAGTAGTACGAGGAATGGAACGTTCGGCAGCATTGATGATAACAGCCGTGAGGTATTCGACCTGACTGTCACAACTGGGAAAATCGTGGTCCGGAAAGGTCGCCAGGGAGGAGTACAGTCCCCAGTCAGCTTTCAGTATGTTCCAGCTCGAAGGACGTGGGGATGGGGTGTGGTGCAGGAGACGAACGACACAGGGGAAGTGGTCGCTCGAATAGGTGTCAGAAAGGACATACCACTCGAACCGACGGGCAAGAGTGGCAGAACAGATCGAGAGGTCCAAGTGGGAGTAGGTATGAGTAGAGTCCGAAAGGAAAGTCGGGGCGCCGGTATTGAGGCAGACAAGATTGAGATGGTTGAAGACATCCGCCAAGAGTGAGCCTCTTGGACAGGACGCAGGAGAGCCCCAAAGGGGATGATGGGCATTGAAGTCGCCAAACAATAAAAACGGCGGGGGAAGCTGAACGATCAGGTGCATCATGTCAGCCCGACTAACAGCAGATGATGGTGGAGTGTAGATGGTACAAACTGAAAAAGTAAAAGCAGAAAGAGTAATGCGGACAGCTATTGCTTGGAGTGGGGTGGTCAATGGGATGGGATGGTAATAAACATCGTCCCGAACGAGCAACATGACCCCACCATGAGCTGGGATACCGTCCACAGGGGTGAGGTCATACCGCTCCGAGGTATAGTGGGTAAAGGCAATACGGTCAGTTGGGCGCAACTTGGTTTCCTGGAGACCAAGGACGAGCGGACAGTGCAGGCGGAGGAGCAGTTGTAATTCCTCCCGATTAGATCGAATACCTCTTATGTTCCAATGAAACAACGTCATCGCTAGTCAAATGGTTGGGGGAACGAGACGGGGGAAGAGCTGGTCACCTCGACGGCCGCGGAGGGCCAGGTTGCGAGGGAACTACGCTACAACCGACGGGAGGCGGATCCGGTTCCATCGGCTCGTCGCCAGCTGCGGCCACTGTCCCTGGTTGTGTAGGACGGGCCGCATCATTTGCCGACGAAAGGCCGGCGGAGCGCCTGGCAGCAGAGCGTCCCGGCGAAACTGAGGACGGCCGGGAGCAGCGACTCACGGATGGAGCGTCAGACGAAACGCGCCGGGGTGGAGAGGGGGATAGAGACTTCTTCTTGGAGGCCTTCTTGGAAGGCCGAGGAGGCACAGGGATGGTGGGCTGGACCCGAAGAAGGTCCTCACGCGTGGGGTCCGTTTTGGAACGCCGGACCTCGGAAGCTGGGGTCCGGAACGTTTCCCCGATGGACGCCTGAGAAGAGGATCGCTTCTCAGGTGGCGTGGGGGGAGGAGGAGGAGGAAGGGTGGCCCCTGGGGCAGAGGGGGTGGGGGCCACGAGGGAGGAGGAGTTGGAAGGGTGGGATTTGGGAGGCGGACGCAGAGCCCCCTGATGGGCGGAGGAGGTGGAGGGGGGACAGGATAGGGGTGAGAATACCGCGGAAGGAGTGGACACAACTGAGGCAAACGAGGTGGTCAATGGCACGGGATGGAGGCGGTCGTACTTCTTCCGGGCCTCAGAATAAGAGAGCTGATCCAAAGTTTTGATTTCATGTATCTTCTTCTCCTTGTGATATGCGGGGCAGTCTGAGGATCTAGGCGAGTGGACGCCAGGACAATTAACGCACTGAGGTGGTGGGGTGCATGTATGTTCCTCACGAAGAGGACGTCCACAATCGCCACAAAGGGGCTCAGCCTCACACCGTGATGACATGTGCCCAAAGCGCAAACACCTAAAACAGCGTATAGGAGGCGGGACATAAGGTCGCACGTCACACCGGTAGCACATCACCTTTACCTTCTCTGGGAGAACGTCCCCCTCGAAGGCGAGGATAAAGGCCCCGGTGTCGATGCGACGGTCTTTGGGGCCGCGCTGGACTCGCCAGACGAAATGCACGCCTCGGCGCTCCAGGTTGGCCCTGAGCTCCTCATCAGATTGTAGCAGGAGGTCACGATGAAAAATAACCCCCTGCGTCCTATTTAGTGCCAGATGTGGGACAATGGATACTGGGATGTCCCCTAGGCGGTCACACGCCTGGAGCGCCGCCGACTGTGTGGCGGAGGTGGTCTTGATAAGGGCGGACCCTGAACGCATCTTGCTGAGAGCTTCGATTTCCCTGAAGACGTCCTCAATGTGCTGAACAAAGAACATGGGCTTGGAGGTGGCGAACGTCCCCCCATCGGTTCGAGAACAGACCAAATAGCGGGGGAAGTACTTTGCCCCAAGCCGGCGGGCCTGTCCCTCCTCCCATGGAGTGGCCAAGGGGGAAAGGGCAGGAGAACCAGAACTAGAAACGGTACCTTTTCTTTTGAAAGACTCGGCCGCAGAGCGACCAGATACATGTTGACGTTTCATCTGCGAAACGTCCGCCCCGATACCACCCACTCCGACCAGGGGCTCTCCCCACGAGCGCCACCCAGCCACAGCAAGGGCCACCTGGCAGGATGACCATTGCCGGGAGTCCTGATGCCCCAAGGAGACGGGCATCTACTCCTTGGCCGACGTGGGGAGGGTGCTGCTCAGGTATCGGCAGTACGATCCCTGTGTTGTCAGGGGGCTACAACCTAGAGGGTACATGACGACCCCACCACAACGGGCTGGCTACCGTGCTGGTTTTCTGGTGCCATGGAAAGTCCATCATGATCGCTGGTGCAGATGGAGATGCACTATGGGCGTAACTTGGACAACCCATCAGGCGTTTAGGCCCAATTTGAGGAATAGTGGGTATCGTTAAAACGCCAGTGCAATGCTGAGTGCCAAGGTCTTAGTGCACTTAGGACCAGTGGTACACCATGTAAGGTGTCCTTCCCCAAAAGGCTCGTACTTCTGTAGAATTTTGAAAAATGGAGGTCAAACCCCAAGGGGGACCATTACATGGAAGGCCGAAACGGTTGAAACTCCTTTTAGTCGCCTCTTACGACAGGCAGGAATACCTCGGGCCTATTCTTACCCCAGACCCGCAGGGGGGGTTCAGGAGGGTAATACGGAACGCCGTGCTGGATCCCAAAGGCGTCGTATCATTTGCAGTCGAGATGACTGGCATCTTATCCACATTACTGTAACGGATCGTGCAGCCACGTATCGATCCAAAGTCACCAAATGGGGACGTTTGCAAGACCACAACCATCGGCACGAACAGTTCGACGACGTTTGCAGCAGTATGGACTATCAGCTCGGAGACCACGGCAGCGGTTACCCTTGACCGTGCATCACAGACAGGAGCGCCTGCGATGGTGTACTCAACGACGAACCTGGGTGCACGAATGGCAAAACGTCATTTTTTCGGATAAATCCAGGTTCTGTTTAAAGCATCATGATGGTCGCATCCGTATTTGGCGACATCGGGGTGAACGCACATTCGAAGCGTGTATTCGTCATCGCCATAGTGGCGTATCACCCGGCGTGATGGTATGGGTGCCATTGGTTACACGTCTCGGTCACCTCTTGTTCGCATTGACGGCACTTTGAACAGTGGACGCTACATTTCAGATGTGTGGCTCTACCCTTCATTAGATCCCTGCGAAACCCTACATTTCATCTGGATAATGAACGACTGCATGTTGCAGCTCCTGTATGGGCCTTTCTGGATACAGAAAATGTTCGACTGTTGCCCTGGCCAGCACATTCTGCAGATCTCTCACCAATCGAAAACGTCTGTTCAATGTTGGCCGAGCAACTGGCTCGTCACAATACGCCAGTCACTACTCTTGATGAGCTGTGGTATCGTGTTGAAGCTGCATGGGCAGCCGTACCTGTACACGCCATCGAAGCTCTGTTTGACTCAATGCCCAGGCGTATCAAGGCCATTATTACGGCCTGAAGTGGTTGTTGTGGATACTGATTCGTCAGGATCTATGCACCCAAACTGCGTGAAAATGTAATCACACGTCAGTTCCAGTATAGTATATTTGTCCAATGAATACCCGTTTATCATCTGCACTCCTCCTTGGTGTAGCAATTTTAATGGCCAGTAGTGTACATCCGAAAGGCGAAATTGTCGGCAATGATCAACGACACAAGGATCAAGAAGGCAATGAAAACCACTCCATTAAAGACATATTGCGTATTCACAGGACACGTGGCCTGTAAATGAAAAAGTGTGATGATGATTATTCCATTCGCAAAAGATTCCAGCATAGTTTCCCATTCGGATCTCCGGTAGCGGACTGTCTAAGGAGAGGTGACCATGAGAAAAAGGATTGAGTAACCAAGGAAAGGATTACTTTCTATGAGTCGGGGCGCGGAATGGCAAAAGTTTAAACGTGGTAGAAAAGCTAGAAATCTCAAAAGGGAAATGCTAAGGTTCAGTCTAGATGGAAGGGGGGTCAGTGTAGTGAAATGGACAGACAAGGTTTCTTGTCAGATGAGTATAAGGTAATATCAACAGCTACAGAAAATTGTTTGATGCAAGTAGGATTCGTTATGAATAGGAAGGTAGGAAGAGGGTGTGTTACTGTGAAAAGTCAGGCAGAATCGACAGCAAGCCATTACCGACAACAATTTTCACCTGTATGTGTCGACGTCACAAATCGAAGATGAAGACAAAGTATATGAGGATATTAAACGGATAATTCAATACGTAAAGGGAGATGAAACTGTAATAGTCATGGGGATTGGAATGCAGTTGTAGTATGGGAAGTAGAAGGAAGGTGTGATGTGAGGTACGGGAAGGGTCAGTGGCGGTGGTGGTGCCCCAATGCACATCACGTTTCTAGGGCGCCAATGCTCTCGCTGTTCTTGCCCCCCACCCCCGCCCCCACCCCCACCCGTTATTTCCTCTTCCTGCAGCCCGTCATTCCTTTTAACTCTTTGTTTTCCTGTTGTCGCTTCCCCCTGACGGGACTGTGCTGTTTGTGTTGCTCCTTCCTTGGTTCCTGCCATCTTAGATCACGGGACTGAGTATTCCACTGACTGGTCCCCTTCCCCAACCAACCAACCAATTAATGAAAAGTTAACATCGATGAGTTTATAATATAATGTATCTAAATAGAGCAATCAGTGATGTAATTATCAGGTTCCAAGTAAGCTTTGAACACCTATTATACTCTGCGGAAACACCCAACCAGCTACATACGCATGAAGGAATGCATGCAAGCATTCCCAAGGTAATCTCACCACGTAAAACTAACATTCATCTCAGTAAATAAACTGAGTTTGTCCCAGTCTGTCGTTATGCACTGCAGTGTCTTGTCAGCAGTGTAGACCTCGGCCAGATAAAAACAGCTTTCATCTCAAAGTCAGAAACACAAGACTAAGTATTTCATACCAGATCCAGACAAGAAGTGACCAAGAGTAATGGCGAACTACTTTCAAACCAGAAAGACCACTTGCTACATACCCCTGAATCGAAACTATCGGTGGAGAGCAAACCAACTCACCGGAGATCATACTTTTTTACAGTGAGCCAACATAGAAGTTTCTGAAGAGTTTGTTTCGTTATATCGACTAGTTACAGAAGATCTTATATATTATAGCATATATAAGCACCGCTGTACACACAAAGTAATATATGCAAGGAGGTAAGCTCGTCGTAGGTTGTGTTCCAAAAATGAACAGCATAGAGACAGAAGTGATGACACTTTCTGTAGGACCTGACCATCATTTTGCGGGACAATGCTCAAGCACGTACAGTGCAAGCTGTTACTGATTTGTTTGACTGCTGGGTACTAAGTGCTGTACCACCCACTGCACTCCCCTGACTTAAGCTCTCGTGAGTTCAACTCAGTTTCTAAACTGAAGGGAACACTTCACGGCATTCGCTTCAGAACTTCTACAAATTCGTCGGGCAGTAGACCACGTCGCTCGAACTGTCAACACAACTGTCACTGCTAAGAGTGTCCTACGACTTCAACATCGCCAGTAAGGAGTATACACAATGCTGTTGACAACTTTGAATGTCAGTAAGACTTTGAAACACCTATCTATTTTGTACGAGCTGTAAATAAATAGTTGCCACTATTAAAGTTCCAACCCTCGTACTAGCTATAAAAGATAATAGATACATTTTGGGCATGGCCAATCATCAGAGTGTCAGAAACAAACCTGACACAAAATAATGATTACTAAAGATATTATGAGAAGTGGATTCTTGTTATTTAGCAACCTGGTGCAGTGTTAAGCGCGTGCTCGTTTAATCTAACAATGGTTGCAGACCTGTTGCGGACCTTTTTTCGCCAATTAAACCTTCAACAGGACCTATTAATTCTGCTTTGTGAGAGTCTGGATGGATATGAGGAGTGTTTACTAGCACTATTCTTTGTACCCTGACAGCATTTTTCCACTATCTCACCAACGAGACGAAATCTACCGCGTGCTTTACCATCTACTGAGTCTATGTGATCGTTTCATTTCATATCTCCACCCAGGTATTTGCATGAGTTGATTGATTCCAGTTGTAACTGATTGACATTGTAGACTATTTTCAGTTTTGTGAAGACTATAATTTCTGTAAGTTGTTAACACATATGTAAGTAGGAAACACGTTTAATGTGAGGTACTGTGGTTACTTACTCTGGTGATGTGAAAGAAAGTGCAGAGATCGGAAGAATCAGCCAGGCATAGTAGCCAAGGAATTCAAGAACCTGAATTGCCTTTCGAGAATGGGCAGGTGGAATGTGGACCAACGGGAGTTGCCACAGGGTGACGCCTACTCAGCCTTTCTTCACATTGGGATGGTGCACACAAAGGCCCAGGCGACCTTGCTCGCCTAAAACATGCCAGGGTCAGCCAAAAACAAAATCAGTGAATCACAGCCCTGCTTTTTAATTATGGTTCTTTTTAATGCACAAACTGCTTCGTAAATTGTTTGAGCGAAGAGGGTTGATCTTCCTCCAGATGATCTGGAGAGATTACCTGCTTTTCCAAAACCTCAGTAAACATAAAGTTAAGAAACTTCCTGGCAGATTAAAACTGTGTGCCGGACCGAGACTCGAACTCGGGACCTTTACTTTTCGCGGGCAAGTGCTCTACCATCTGAGCTACCCAAACACGACTCACGACCCGTCCTCACAGCTTTACTTCGGCCAGTATCTCGTCTCCTACTTTCCAAATTTCACAGAAGCCCTCCTGCGAACCTGCCAACATAAAATTACATTTCAGCTTAAGCAGCTTAGAAGGAGGTACTGGTCCCTGGTTAGCTGGCCCAGAGTTTCGTTGGACAAACTGGTCAGGAGACTATATAGCTCGCAAAATGTATGTATCACTTACCTTGCTCGTGTGATTTTCCGTATCTCGGAATAGTTCGTGGCCTTCCTACTTTAAAGCAAATACCGGTAATGTTACAAATAAACAGCACCTTTACGAAATCAACCAAAATACATTGTAGATTGTAGGAGGTGAAGATGGCGGTTACAACAACAACAAAAAAGACTTATCCTAATTAAGCTTTGTTTATTACTGGTTCACAAGCTGGCGACGATCTGGACTCCTTTTATTAGTTCGTACTGATATCGTTTAATATTGTATACACAGTGTATTCTGCGTATCTGTTATGCTTCAAATCACAGATGTGAAGATATAGGTGGAGGTCAATTGTGTTTGAGAAGTACAAAGAAGATCTCAGTTCGCTGGTTTCTGCAGGTCACGAAATCCGAACATGAAAGCCCAACACAATAGTTTTTTCAACCAATAAAGCACACGTTTCATAGCATCACAAATTCAGCAATATATTATATGAACAGAACTGAACACTTCCATCTGTCAATGGTCTTCCATCCAAGATAATATGCGGTGTGCTCCATATCAAGAAATGCTCAATCCTATCACAAGCGTACAACAATTCTTTAATATGTGATCAGCATTTTTGTACATGAACCGTTTTCAATTAGTGTACTTTTGCTGTTGGGGTTAATAGTCTGGAAAATGCAGAAAAGAGACTTAAGACGGAGAATTAAATTGGCTTCCCACATCAAATTCTCATCCCTTACCCGGCAACGTAGGAGACTCCTACCTCCGGCCAACGTGGACGCGCGAAGTACCCCTTTCTGGCGGATACAGCCGTGTAGTCAGTTTACTGTTTGGGGGCCGTTAAGCCGTAAAGCACCGTGGCAGCCGCCGTCGTCAAGCGGAAACAGCGCAATTCCTGCAGCTGGGACCTGCCTGTTTGCTTTTAACGCTCCTGCCACACTCTTTCCTGGATTAACTGTCGTAATACGCGCCGACATATACAGAGTCGATTTCCACTTTATTGTGCCCGAGCTGTTGTTACGAAATTTTTACTTTTAACTATATATTGAGTGGAAAGACCCGCAGAAGCTTCTACAACAAGGAGATTAACGGTCCTGCTGTTATCTTCACTGTTTGTGCTGATCTGGTACCAAGTTTCTCGTTTCTTCCAAAACCCGAAAGTCAGCTGTCAACCTATGATGCTGTTCCGTAGGCGGCTGACTTAGAAAGCAAATACTCACCGGGGAACACCTAGTGTAACAGCGACTCAGCAGGAACTTCAGACAGTGGAAAAATTTGCGGCTCGTTCGCTTTCAGGGGCAGTCGATGAACAGAGGGGGGACAGTGTTCTCTTCCTTGTAATTAACGCACTGAAAGTAGCCACATCACTTGGATTTCAAACGATCAGCCAGATGTATCTGTTCGTAGTAAGTGTGCTATTACGGGACGCGCTATTATGAGGAATACGAGGCCACTTTGAAAAGTAATGCCTCTGAATCTTTTATGTGAACTCTTAAAGCTTACTGGTATTTTTAATACTCTATACTTCCATTCGTCGTGTCGACTTATTTATTTCTCAACTTAGACACTGACGATTTACACTTTCTTCCAACCACTGACTAATTTCGTGATACCGTCGCTATATGATGTTTGACATGGTTGATTGAGTCACAAACTCTCCTCTACTTGAACCGCTTCGTCAACGTCAAAGTGAAGTTCTTAAGATGTTCTTTAAGTTTTGGAAACAGATGAAAATCGTATGGGACCAAGTCGGGATTGTGTAGAGGATGATTGATGATAGTGGACCCAAAGCGTCGGATTGTTGCAGGCATCGCAGCACTCGTGTGTGGCCTGGCTGAGAGCGAGGGTGAAGGTGCTCCATGTGTGTACGAAACTCTTGAGAGCTGAACTCGATTACAGCAAGCTTTCTCACACGCCCGTACATACGTTGCACATCACCACGTTACACGCTACAATTGTGAGCCCTTTAACGGCAGAGGGCTCCATGTACGTAGACATGAAGAATGGAGATGTTCGGCATTAACAAAGTTTGGTTATTTAAAAAGCTTTAGGAGTTGTCACATTAAAAAATAAAAATCGGAGGCATTACATTTCAACACGCCGTTGCGTTACAAGGAACCTGCCGCAAGAGCGGAACGCTCGTTGAAGTACTAATTGCCGGCCAGAGTGGAACCGCGCGACCGCTACGGTCGCAGGTTCGAATCCTGCCTCGGGCACGGATGTGTGTGCTGTCCTTAGGTTAGTTAGGTTTAAGTAGTTCTAAGTTCTAGGGGACTGATGACCTAAGCTGTTAAGTCCCATAGTGCTCAGAGCCATTTGAACCATTTGAAGTACGGATTTTCGCCACTCCGCTATGGGAATCGAAGCTTTGAGCTATGGTACACTCTTTAATATCTTCGATCCGTTGATCTTCATTTTTAAATGATGAAGTAATTTTCAAGGACGTTCAATAGATCTACAGAGTATTAGTAAATTCCCGTTACAAACTTCTAGGGCTTGTAGAGGGGAATGCGTACGTAATATTTTGAATTGGAAATCATATCCGATAACGTACCATTTCCGTGCTACAGCCATTTGGAAACATGTTGGTAATGCAACCACTTTTACAAGTGACTGAATAGACGTGACCGACTCATTACAATTCCACTCATTACAATTACACTCACTAGTAGCTAAAAAAAAAAGTTGTTCGTGTACTCGTTGACGGTTTCTCTTCAAAGTGATGCTATACGGCCTCTTCCAATCCGGGTGTGCGCCGTCTCCTAGTAGCACCACACTCAAGCCTGCTGACGGTGAAGGTACCCTTTCTCGAAGCCGTTGCGTGATTGTAGGGAAAGGTGTATACGATGGAGTCTTACATTGTGGAGGACGATTTTGATAAAGTCGATGAGCAGATCTTCCGTTACCGTGAGCTTCGTTGTACGCAAGTATCAGTCGGTGTATTCTTCCAATGTGCACTCAGCCATCTTGCTCAGACACTCACAGACATGTGAATTGAGGCTCGAATAGCTCAGAGAGGTAGCACGGACGGCAAATGACGTCAGCCACTCCGATGTAACCACACCCCACCGTGACTACCCTGTTGCTTACCTATCCAGCAAACGTGTTTTCAAACGGCTGTAGCACAGAAACGGTAGGTACCCGACACAGGTACTTATTCAAAATATCGTCTACTCACTCGCCTCTACAAATCATAGAAGTTAGTAAAGGGAATTTCTAAACACACTGAATTTATTTGACGACTAAAAAAAACCAGAATGAAGTTTCGGAAATATTACTAACTGAAGTGTAAAATTTTGTCTATATATAACACACGCTTCGTTATTAAAGTGCGATCCAACGTTCAGAAATTCATTGTTTCACCACTTTGGGGCGTTTTTGAGAATGGATCACATATACTAATGGGTCAGTGTTGCACATTTCACAAAGAAACAAAGCAAGTGTGTCATACAATGCACAGCATTCTAAAAATTAGCTCAAAATTTCTATCTACAGCTTCATTGGATGGAGGATATCCGTGGCATAGATTGAGGCTTACGGTGAAATATATGCTGTCGTGGATCTAATATTTTAGTCGCAGGTGATTTCTTGTGATATGATCCTCCTATGTTGTTACATAAACAGCATACACGAAGTCTTCATATTACCCTATGGAAAACAGTCATAGCTGTTATTAAGTGGTGAGCGTGGAAGCCATTAAACGGGTTCCTTTCTGCTTAGACGTAACCACAAGTGCCGGAACTGAAGAACGCAAGAGAAGCGCAGCGTCTGCCAGCCTCGGCCGCTGAGTATTCGCTCAGTATTCGGACAGGATTAGGATAGTATACTGACAGGCCTAGCAGAGAATGCTACGGTAGCAGTTATTAGTGATCCACAAAATGCATAAACATTGTACTCGTATGTAGCAAAGGACTCGGATTTATGTTGCTTGTGGCCTACCGCTTGCTACACCATTGTAAATTCCAAGTTAAGAATTGTCAGTCTTCTTATTTGTAATAAAACTACTAACGTAACTTTGCTTCAATTGTTGTACAGCATTCCGAGAAGGCAGCATCCATTAGGCACCCTATACGAGACGAGTGGGCATGAACCTACACTTTCTTTCATTTCAGCGATGGGGGAATGTGGCGTCCAGTTGTTTCCGAACATTTGCATTGAAATTTGCTGGATCTCCGAAATTTTAAGCGACATTATCTGACGTACCCGTAGGGTTACGTTGTCGAATTAAATACGAAGTAAAAAAGAGGTACATCAGCCATTTTAGTCTAGGCGCTAGAAACGGTCCAGTGATCTGATCACCAGCTATCACATCCCACATGAATATACGTACGTTTGTTTTCGTCTGTCCAGAGATAACGTTAAATGAGTCCTCAGCACAGTCCGAAATGAATTATTATCGGTCAATGAGTAGTACCAAACGCTGGAATAATGACCGTATTTCGCCCGCATCTCGTGGTCGTGCGGTAGCGTTCTCGCTTACCACGCCCGGGTTCCCGGGTTCGGTTCCCGGCGGGGTCAGGGATTTTCTCTGCCTCGTGATGGCTGGGTGTTGTGTGCTGTCCTTAGGTTAGTTAGGTTTAAGTAGTTCTAAGTTCTAGGGGACTGATGACCATAGATGTTAAGTCCCATAGTGCTCAGAGCCATTTGAACCATTTGACCGTATTTCGCGGCGCTACAAATACCCCTACGTGGAACTCGTGGATAGTGCTCCACTACTATTGTCTGCAATGATGCAGCCCTCGTTGACGGACAACTCTCTGCTCGCTAGCAGGATATGTGCTCAATACTGTAGCCACTTGGGGAGTGTAAATATCCGGTTTGGAAAACACTCATTTCAAATGCAACAGTTAGAACCGAGGGTGGCATCCGTGTTCGATGCCTAATAATAGACAGGAATGCCATGTAATTAATATGGAAGTCCTACAGTTAAAAAAGTTAATTCTTAACTACCGCGTAGTGCCCTAGAACACAATACATTTCATTAAGCACAGAGAACACTGTTGGCTGCACGTACACATTGCGAATTTGGAAAAATTTCAGGCATAAATTTGGTACCTACTTGCAATAGTCCGGTCTCTTGTATTCTTCACTCGGTTGTTCAAAACGTCGCCGTCCACGCATTCTTCAAACATTGTGGGAGGAAATGCAGTAACGGTATCAATGAAGACCTGTTAATATTTGTACTTATCAAAAATAAAAAGTGGAATAATGTGAAGAAATTCCAGGGCTTGACTTGGCAGTGACGACGACGACGACGACGACGACGACGACGACGTTATTTGAGAAGAGGCTCCAGTGCTATAAGGAGGGTCAAGGAAACAGTGCTCAACCTTTTTCAAGGCAACTATCTGCAAATACACTCGGTAGCAGAGTACTATGATTCGTCAGCGTAGTTTGTGATACAGCTTTTAACACTGATGAAATGACCTTAGCCGTCAGAAATAATCCTTACTCTGCTCACAACATCAGTGAGCAAACTAAATTTGACCTATATGGTACTCACATACTGTCACTGCATGGACAGATACACTGCGGTGAGAAACAGTCTGAAAAGCTTGTAAGGGTGTTACAGGATAGGCCGTACTGAGAAATAATTGCTAAGGAACAGATTCGATTCGCGTTGAGCCGTTTCCGAGTTAATGAGCACTGATGTTGCCAATGAGGCAGTTGCATGCGAATTCATGCTGCCCGTCGGTAATGTCAGTTGTTACTGGGGCGTAGATAACAGAGCACGGGAAGCTCAGCCGATTCGATCCTTACTAGCGTCTCATGTCCAATTTTTGTGTTGCTCTCTTGTTCGGTTTTAGTAAACCAAACGAAGCACATGTTTGGTGAGTGTCTCTAGCGGGTGGCTCGAATTTGCGCGTGTAACGGCGTGATTGGCTAATTTAAATGCTAATTCAGTGGGAAACGGTGCGACGCTTTGAATTTTTTCTTAACAATTATATCCCACCACAACCTACACTGCAACGCCCATACGAGTTTTTTCCGACTGCTGCTGATCTTCCTGTATGAAAGCAAATGTCATGACTGATTAACTTCTCATAGTTCAGTCCAAATCGCTAATGACAGGAATGTGAAATATGGAGGAGATTTTGATCTCATACGGCTGGCGTCGTTTAAGAAGGGAACTTCTGAAATTCCTCGACTAAGCTGGTGAAATACGGAATGAAAAGTTTTTTAAAAATATATCTCTATTAAGGCAATGCTGAAGCTAGAACTACGAAAATTGGTATTTCGTTTCTCGGTCAGAAAAAATATGAGTTTCAGCAGTTTTGGAGATTCAGCCTTTAAGGGGTTAAAATGGGGGCTTGAAAACTTTTGTGAAAATATCCAGTTATGAAAGCATTTTTGGAGACAAATCTGTGAATATTTCTGGTTAGTTTCTCAGTTGGAAATAAAAAAAAGTGTATTTTTGGAAATTCATCAACCAAGAGAGGTAGATAGGGGATGAAAATATTTAAGAAAATACCACATTAAAAGTTTTTAAAACTAAATCTATGAACATTGCTGTTTGAATTATCGATCAGAAATAAAGAAATAGGGGTTAGAGAATGAAAACTGCTATTACCACAAGATCTTATAAGACAGGATTAACAAAACCCTCCGATTCCAATACCAAAAGCGTTTTTAGGTCAGAAGTACATTCGGAAAAGGATCATGCTTCTATGGGCTTAGTGTGAAAAGTGTAGAGGATATTTTTCTAACTGTGAACTAAATAAACGAAAGCTATTGTTAGAGTTGCATAGAAAAAGAAATAGCTCTTTAATTCACTATTTTCTCTGTAGGTCTATGCTTATAAAATTATTTTTGTTACAGATACTACGGAAACGTGAGTGATGCAGCCGGCGCTAAGCTAGTAGCCTACATTACTTCTTAGCCAACCGGTGTATTCTCTCAGTCTAGAACTAGAATGAACCTTCAATGGGGACTAACTTAAAGGTCTCACTGTTTAAACAGTTTCTGGACTTCGCGGAATGAGTCATTTGTTAAAAGCCGGGTGTCAATCAGGCACAATTTTCCGCAAGCCATCATGTTACCATCATCTGGTGTACGGGGCGGCGCGGCGGTTTTCTGGACTTTTCTGGAGATAGCAAGACCTTGTAAGCTCCCGACTCCTTCCGAATTCCAGGTATTGACCATAATATGCAAAGTTATGAGGTATTTGAGAGGAGCAAAGATTACAATAAACATTCTAACTTAGCTTTTCCTGTAGATTTGGCTCCTGTTGCTTTTGTTTAGAGGTCTGATTGTTGAAACTGAAATTCTCATATTTTAGGTCGTCATAGTTGAATTCATCTATATGATCTATATAAATTTGAAGACGTTGCTGTAGATTTTTGTTGTTACGTTAATATATTTTGTCACATTTTACTATACAGTCTTTTGAATTTACACGCTACCAATGCCGAAATTACATTGTTCACAAAAAATACAAAAATACGTCCGATCGCTGCTCTCTCACTCAGCGGAAATAACAGTATTCCCAAGGGTTTCCAGATTTTCTTGACAACTGAATTTCTATTAGTTACGATTATTATTTCATAAATGTATCCAGAAATAAACATAGTAAACAGTACTAGATTGCATAATTAATAATATAAATTTTATGTGTGCCAAATACTTCATGATTTCAAATTTTTCTAAAGAAAATAATTTTAACTGTACATTATCGATTTTAACATCGAAAATAAAGTAATTTCTTTTCGTAAATTTCAGCTTGAAATATAACATTGTGCATAAATTTGTATGAAAGTTTTCACAAAAGCAGCTGAGGTAATAATGACCTATCCAAAATTTGAAAAATAATACTGGTATCGACAACTACTGTTGATGAAAAGTAATGCTAGAGGAGGATGTCACGTTACAATCCGGAAAGCGGTCGGTAATCGTCTCTGGGTTTACGAGACAAATCGTGGACCATGTCGATCGGAGGGGGATTTTGACACGTCTCGCGTATTACAGAGGATCTGGTAGTGTATTCCCATGCGCCAGAGTGAGACATGGTCATTCTTCCGAATTAAGCAGCCAAGTTTTTCGCCTTAGTGCGTGCGCGGTACGCTCATTATTTGTCAGTGGAGGCCATCTATTAGGTTGAGGAGTTATTAGCTACGTGGTGAATAAACTCACCGGACAAAACTAGTCACGCCTTAAAATGGCACACTGGTCACTTTTGACCGCTTTCAACGATGTAGAACTTGTACCAGGCGCTCTTGTAATCCTTTATCTCTTGTGTAAGTCGCCGTAGTGACGGGGTCCATGAGAAATACGGGACTCTCAGCGAATTTGTGACGTCACACTAGTCGGCTTGTCTGTCACATTTTGCAAACGCTCGACTCCGCGGAGGGCCCTCGGAAAATCAATATATAATTGAAAAGGTGCACACTAAAGGTATTAGCTCTGTTGTGTGCTATCGACAGCTTGCATGCATTTAAACGCACAGTCAAGAATTATTAAACTCGTCTGAAACAGTCACTCGGTCCTGGCCAGAGACGGCTGCTCACATTCGTAAGATCTGCAGTGTCAAGTGTTTTGACGCGCTTGCCACAGCCTGCCTTTCTCGTGAACCTTGGGCAGTGGAGTGACGCGTATGTTACCGTTGGTTCTATGGGATCAGCACATGACGATGGGTCGACGTAGGACGTCCAGAATGGCAGAAGAGAGCTTTCTGTTCGGATCCGCCCTTGGTCATACCGTGGAGGAACTTGCAAAGACTGTATCAACGCGGGCTGTCCAGTGTGTCCACAAGGAATGTTGTGGCAATCACAGCCTTGTAACACAGTGTAAGAACGGTAACCGAAAGCGAACCAATAAGATTGTCACGTCTTGTCAAAGACAGTCGATTTCAGACGCGACGGGTTACATCTGCATTGGTTCATGCGCAAATACTGTGAAGAGAACTGCATCCTTTGGATGTCATTATTAGGGTACCTCGCAAAAGACATTTCTCATAGCGGGACATAAAGCTGCACGTATTCAGTGGGCAAAACAACACGTTAACTGTAGCTGACTGGAAGCGTGTACTCTTGTCTGATGAGTGGCGATTTTGCCTGTTAAGAAATAGTTCAAGGCGTTGACTGCACCGATCGCCCAATGAGGCGCTTTATCCCGCAGTGTGTGGAAAATTTAGTACAGGCTGGGCCTGTGATGTTTTACGGTTATATCTCAAACCATGAGTTGGGTCCACCCATTCACGCTATCGTCAGTATCGATCAGATTGCTTATTTCGACATTGTCGGTGACTAAGAACTGCCCCTTTCTTTTACATTTTCATGTTGACTATGCTGTGGATACTCCCGTACTCCAAAATGACAGTTGCCGTGTTCACTGGGCTACACAAATTCATTCTTGATTTGACGATCTCTCAGGCACATTCTCGCTTGACTGGCCCGCTAAATGATACCATTTTAATCCTGTAGAAAATGCGTGAGACGATTTGGAAGAGCAGGTGAAATTTCCCAATGAAAATCACCACAAATTCCTTGCACTTTAGTCCCCACAGTTTCGTAGCTTTATGGGATCTAACTATCCAAACTCAAGGCAGAGGGAAACAATAGGGGATCCAGTATCACAATCACAATTTGAAAGATGTCAGAATGACTATGATGGAGTATGACAGGAGAGATAGATAACATTGCATCACAATTTCTAAAATCGTTGTGGAGAGTGGCAGTAAAACGACTATTCACGTTGGCGTGTAGAATGTAAGACAATGGCTGCATACCATCAGACTCCCGCAAAAACATCATAAACACATAACAGTTTTCTGGGTATGGTACTGCGTCATAATGTATAAAACTACTGCTGCGGCCTTCTTCTTATACCCAGAAGAAGACCGCTGCAAGCGTGGCCGAAACGTTGGTTTTTCTCCAGCAGCAGTAGTTTTATACATTATGACGCAGTATCATACCCAGAAAACTGTTATGTTGACTGTCTCTGGCGGCAGAAGCCGACGCAATTATATCATAAACAAAATTCCGTAGATAGCAAGAGCCTACAAGTGCGAGAATTATAGCATGATTAGCTTAATAGCTCATGCATACAAACTGCTGACAAAAATAATATACAGAATAATGGAAAAGAAAATTGAGGATCTGTCAAATGATTTGTCGATCTGGAAAAAGCATTGGACAATGTAAAATTGTGCAAGATGATATAAATAATGAGTTATAGGGAAATACGTCTACAAACAATATGTACAAGAATCAAGAGGGATCAATAAGACTGGAAGATCAAGAACGAAGTGCTCAGATTACAATGTGCGTAAGACAGCGAATTAGCCTTTCGTTCCTATTGTTCAATCTATCTATCGAAAAACCAATGAAGGAAATCAAAGAGAGGTTCAAGAGTGGGATTAAAATTCAGGGTGAAGGGATACGAAAGATAAAATTCTCTGTTGACATTTCCACCCTCAGTGAAAGTGCAGAAGAATTACAGGATCTGTTGAATGGAGTGAACACTTTAATGAGTACAGAATAAGGGTTGAGATTAAATCGAAGAAAGACGATAGTAGTGACAAGTAGAAGAAATTAGAACAGCGAGAAAACACTAGAATTGGTGATCAGGCAGTAGATGAAGTTAAGAAATTCTGCTACCTAGGCAGCAAAATAACCAGTGACGGACGGAGCAAAGAGGACACAAAAAGGAGACTAGAACTGACAAAATGTCATGTTATAGCATAATGTGCGTTAATTTGTACTACAGACTTGGGTAGGTTAGGTATAACTTTTGATCCTTCAAGGGGTCGTGGCCATGCGGCCCGGGTCTGTACTAGCCGCGGCTCGCGAGCTACGGGCCAGCCAGACTGGCCGAGGCGAGACGCAAGTGAGCGAGCTGGCGGTGGCGTTGGTGGGCCAACAGCCCGGGACGAGCCAGCACGGCTGCGCCCCATGCCTCTGCCTCTGCCGCTCCGTTTGACGTAAATATGTTTACCTCCTCTCCTGGAATCAGTATAAGAGCGGCAAGCAGAAATACACATCAGGCTGTCTGCCGTAATGGCTCACTGGGAGTGGTCTATTCGACGTAGAGTCAAAAAATGGTTCAAATGGCTCTGAGCACTTTGGGACTTAACATCTGAGGTCATCAGTCCCCTAGAACTTAGAACTACTTAAACCTAACTAAACTAAGGACATCACACACATCCATGCCCGAGGCAGGATTTGAACCTGCAACCGTAGCGGTCGCGCGGTTCCAGACTGAAGCGCCTAGAACCGCACGGCCACTCCGGCCGGCCGAGGTAGAGTCGTCGCTCTCATTGAGGAAGGAGGATGTTCCATCAGAGAAGCTGGCAGACGGTATGGCGTACCACATACCACTGCAACGAGATGGTGGAGGATCTGCCTTGAAAGAGGCACCACCAACAGGGCTCCTGGCTCAGGCAGGAAGAGAGTGATCTCACAGCAGGGAGACAGGGACCTAGTGTCTAGGAGCAGAGAAAATCCCTTTCTGAATGCGAAGCAGTTGCGGCGGGAGACCAACTTCCCCGGCTCCAGTGACAAGATTCGCCGAAGGCTGAGTGACGCTGGACTGCATGCACGACGATCTGCCGTGAAACAAGAGCTCAGCGAAGACAACGTTTTATACCGGCTAGCATTTGCGGAGCTCCATCGGCGTCGGGGGACAACGTCATTCACTGATGAGAAGGTGTTTTCCACCAATAACGACGGTCCACGAATCGTTTACAGGCCGCAAGGGACTCGCCATCGACGCGGATACGTAACCACGACGAGAAGTGGCCAGCTATTTGTTACCTGCTGGGGTTGGAATTCTGCGAGACGGGCGGGAATTCTTCACAGGATAGAAGGAACTCTGGACAGCGCGCAGTATGCCCACATATTGGAAAATGTGATGCTTCTGTCAGTGCGAATGCTGTACGCAGAAGGGGACGTCACATTGGAAGAGGACCATTCTCCCATTCACAAGTCTGCATTTCTTCAGCAGCGGCTCTCCACGATTGGCGTCAACGTCATGGACTGGCCGCCACGGGCGGCTGATATGAACCCCATGGAAAACATGTAGGCTGAGGTCACCAGAACATTATCAGAGAACTGGCCACAAAATCAACCAACTACTACGACGCTCTTTGGGACTGCGTCCTGGAAGCCTGGGAGGAAGTTGCTTCTTCAGGCTGTTACGTCCGACGGCTTAAACATTCTGTGCCAAGACGCGTGATAGAAGTACAAAATAATGAAGGATTCTGTATAAAATATTAGAGTTCTTAAAATGTTTTGTTATGTCTTCTTTTTCGTCATTTTTCCTCATTGGGAGCTAGTGGAAGATCGCGTGGCAACAGAAAAGATACAATATGGGTTAGTTTTCCTTTGAGTTGCCCTTTTAATTAAAGTGGGCTTCTTTTGAATATACAGTTTGTTAAGTATTCTATTTTTATTTCATTTATACCCTGTCCAAATATTTACAAACTAATCAGCGTAGATGGACTGTCACAGTAGTTTGTTATATCAAATACGCCTCTCTCTTCCCCTCCATCCATAAATACACCCTCCGTCCCCCACACAATACGCCAACGATTTCATATTATGTTTACTCGCCGCGCGGGATTAGCCGAGCGGTCTCAGGCGCTGCAGTCATTTAATGTGAGGCTGGTCCCGGCAGATGTTCGAGACCTCCCTCGGGCATGGGTGTGTATGTTTGTACTTAGGATAATTTAGGTTAAGTAGTGTGTAAGATTAGGGACTGATGACCTTAGCAGTTAAGTTCCATAAGATTTCACACACATTTGAACATCTATGTTTACTCGTTGTTAATATCTCTTCTATTCTCTCTCTCTCTCTCTCTCTCTCTCTCTCTCTCTCTGACACTATCACCGCAAATGCCCTTCTATTACACTCCCCCAAAACTTTGTAAACAAATCTAGCGGTTTCCAATGACGCTAGATTTTCTCTTAATTTCTGCGGTCTTTACTCTTTATCATTCCTCTCACCACCTATGAAACCGTATGCGTTGATCTCCCCTTCCCTATAACCCATTCTTCGTTCTGAGAACAGTCCTTTATCTGTCGGTCCTAAGATAAAACTAACTGTGGCACACATCTAAGTAAGCAATACTTTGCAAGCATTTCACGCATATATTTTGCACTTCTGCATTTCTATCCATTCCCAGATCCCGGCCTCCTTCCTGTTACGCGTCCCTCTACATTTGCATCTACATCTAAATGAATACTCTGCAATTCATAATTATGTGCTTGGCAGGGGGTTCTGTGGTCTTGTGGATTAATCTTGTATTGATGTGTAAAACGTGTAGGTTTACATCTCACATCAGGCGTAGATTTTTAACACACACAAGTAGCTCTCCTACACCCCTAGTAACACCAAGTGCAGAACGCCAGTAAGCTCCGTAGTTCAATATCCGCAGTAAAGATAACATCCCTTCGCTGCCGACTGGGTATTCGTTTGAGCTGTGACAGATGGAGAAACCCCGTAATGCAGAAACTGTCACCAGCAAGCCGTCGTAAACTAGAAAACGCGTTTCATTTAATGAACCAATGCCCATGTAAGTTCACAAGGCTCTTACTTTATTTGAAACTGAGACGTTGAAAATTATGGTGCTGGACTGGGATTAGAATTCGATTTCACTGTGTTCCCGAAGATTGCAAACTCTTCTAGGCGTCCTCGAAAGGCACCTACATGGTTTCGAATCCTGATCAGCACAAACTATTCATTATTTCATTTGAAGCCCTAGCATGTGCACTCCGAACTACTGGTGAAAAATAGTTGCATTTTCAACGTCTCTTCGTGCATTGTCAGCTGTAACATGTTCGTTTCAAGTCACAGCCACATGATGAGCTTTTTATCACAACATTACAAGATCAAACGTTTCCTCATATCTTTTCAAGTTCAAACATTCCTCTCCATCCTACTGGTGAAAACGGATTTGGGTTTGACGTAGTGATCACCAACGACGACATGTTGTGGTTTCAACTTCTAGCCAGCAGAGTATTTTCCATCATATCATTGAACGTACAAACATGCAATTCCTAGCTAGTATTGGAAAAGAATTTGATAGTTAAAGTTCCTTCATGATCACGTGTGCGGGGTTTGAATTCCATTCAGCACAGAACATTTCGTCGCCTGATGTCTAGCTAAACATGCGCCCATCTCGCTACTGGTGAACCAACAATAGCTATTTATCGTCTGTTCCCAGTCAGGCAAAAACAATTCTATCGTCAATTAAGGTTCCAGCATTTCGCTATTGGTGAAAACATTTGATATTTAACTTCTGATTTTATGTACAGTCGTGCTCAAAAGTATCCGAACGATGAGAATTACATCTTACCTGATTTCCATGCGACCTACATAAGGCAGCTGTCTAGCAGGTACTCTAATCTCTCCTTGGTGCAGTAGTTTGACTATTGAAAATGGTTCCAACAAATCACCACTAGAAAACACTGCTCTGTATCGCCATAACTCAAGATGTAAAGTAATACCACGATACTACAAATATCAGGGAACACCTCATCACAGATAAGACTGTCCTTAAGGCTTGTAAACTCACATTTATTGCAATAAATTACATACCCGAAATGCAGCACTCTCATTATTACGTCAGATAGGTAATGAACGTAGTAAGTTCGTCGTATTCATGATTTCCTCTTCAAAGTAAATTTCCATACTTGTTATTTAACACAATATGTCATTAAAAATTTACGTTATTCACGAGCAGTTAGTTGAGAATATGTATGAACTTTAAATGACACGACGAACCGCCTCGTTCTGCATATGGTCCCAAATACAGGTCGTGCAGGCTAGGCCGCGGTGGCCGTGCGGTTCCAGGCACTTCAGTCCGGAACCGCGTGACTTTTACAGTCGCAGGTTCGAATCCTGCCTCGGGCATGGATGTGTGTGATGTCCTTAGTTTAGTTAGGTTTAAGTAGTTCTAGGTTCTAGGGGACTGATGAGCTCAGATGTTGAGTCCCATAGTGCTCAGAGCCATTTGAACCAATCATGAAGGCTAAGATTTCGTTCCTGACTAGGCATAAAGAGTGATATACCTCATTTTTGGACAGTATCAGTTAGCAAATATCAACTTTTAATTACATAACATTTTTAACGGACGCGAATTCCTACCCAGCATCTATTGTCCCTGTTAACGAACTACGAGAGATGTTAAATATTGCTATTTCGCAAGTAACTTACTTGAAATGCAGTGCGGTAAAGCTTTGTGTTGGACAGGGATTCTAATCCAGAACCTAATCGGATTGTTGTCGAAGCACAGTGAACTTTGACATTTCGGATTTTCTCGGCAGTAGCTAGATGTATTAAATGAAATGACGAGGCGAAACATTAATTTTTCCTTCCCAGGACTCCAACCCGGCACGTATCGCTGTTACATTCTGGGGAAAAGGAACGTTAAGTATGGGTTTGTTACACCAGCAGCGACATGTGAGCATGTTTGAACTAGAAATAATATGACAAAGTTCAGTGCTGACAGAATCGAATTCCACACATATCGTTGTTGACTACACACAAAGAGACGAAACTTACCGCATTTTCCTCCACCAGCAGCTCGGAATAACATCCTTGAACTAACAGTGATCTCACAAATGGTTCTGTCTCGCACTGGGAGTAAAAGACCCCAGATATCGTTAGTGTTGACAACGAATGAAAATGCATTAAAAATAAAAATTATTATCCACCAGCAAATAGGTGTTCTCATGCTAGAGCTTGATAATACATAGTGAAAAGTTTAGTGCTGGGCCAGGATCCCAACTTATTCATGCGCAATATGTGGAGATGTTGAGGAATCTGCAGTTTTGAACAAACAGGAAGTTTTAGTCGAGCTGTATTGTCACGAAGGGATCAAATTCCGGGTTAATGGCGGTCTGGGTTGCATTTCCAGTTCAGAACCAATTTTATCGACATACAGAAGCTCAAATAAGACAGAATAAGTGTCCTGTGGCCATAGCCAGGATTTGTTTCATCACTAGAAATAATTAACTAGTATATGAATGGTTACTGGTGATACAGTTCCCACACGTCGCCACTCCCTACTTGGTAGAGAAGGAATATCATGTTTAATGTGATTTTCAGACCACAATGCCATTATACCTTCTTCACTTGGCGTAGCCAGAAGAGAATAGGCCGGCCGTGGTGGCTGTGCGGTTCTAGGCGCTCCAGTCCGGAGCCGCGCTGCTGCTACTGTCGCAGGTTCGAATCCTGCTTCGGGCATGGGTGTGTGTGATGTCCTTAGGTTAGTTAGGTTCAAGTAGTTCTTAGTTCTAGGGACTGATGACCACAGCAGTTGAGTCCCATAGTGCTCAGAGCCATTTGAACCATTTGAACCAGAAGAGAATAGAATCTGCCTCTCCCTATCAAAAAACATCGGCAGAAGTTGGAATCTAGGCGAGACCATCATCATATGAAATTATCAGTCCAACAGACCACCAAACGCTCTTCTTTACGACTCCTTCCTCTATCATAACACCGTTGCGGCACAATATCAGAATCCTGACACAGGCTCCCTGTAGTAGTTTGCAGGATGTTCAGTACATTCATTTACTTGGTTGACCGAATCGCCATGAACTAGCTGCCTTGGCTACCCAGTGCATACATTCGACTCTACTTTGTAATCACCGAAATAAAATAACGTAACGGCCACCTACACAGAACTGCCAACAGTGTAGGATGCAGAAATTTAAATAGGAAGTGTTCCATTTCATTTGAGCTACTCTACTGCGCTATCTGTTTGTTGAAACCATCGTGCAGTGCAAAAGAAATTCTGTAACTGTCTCTCAGAAGTCTAGATCCGGCCATATGCATTATCTCACAGCACTGTGGAATGCCGAATTTCTGGAGGAACTGTTGTTCACTTCCAGAGGTGCTGCAGCTATGTCACAGCTAGTAGCGTAACGGTAAGCGTCGCGCACTCTTGATAAGACGTAGCGTGTTCTATTACATTCGCTACTACATTTTTAAAACGCAATTCTGCTGTCTGCTGAAGTTAACAATTTAATGGAACTTTTAACATAATTCTCTTCACTTATCAACCCAAAATAGTCGCACGTGGAAAAAAGGCTAACTTCTGCGTCATTTTGTTCTTTTCAGGTTTAATAGACGGCCAGGCAGCAGATGCTCTCGAAGCTTTTGTGGTATGTATGGGGAGAGCGCATAGTGCCAAAATAGTCAGAAAAGTATTTTCTACATTAGCTGTCGTCTGGTAGTGGCATTTTATTCTTCTTCAAACATTGTTTGACAGCTTTAACTCAGAACAAGTTTTCGACGTGTATGTCATCAATAAACTGCATGTGCATTGTCAGACTGATATAGATAACAGCAGAGAATTCGCATATATCGTTGATTAATTTCTCCCTGATGTTTACTATTGTTTTAACAACACTAAAAGAAACCTTACGAAAACTGTGCACTGTATTGTAAGAAATGAAATGAAACTACCCACGATAACCTCACGACGAAAGTCTGTTTTAACAAAACAGAGTATCTGTACACAAGCGTGCCTCTATCTGCACGAATTAGTAAAACACTACTCACTTAGATTTCGATTGGGTCTGTGTTTAAATGGTATGCTGTGTCATACTCAACAGGCATTTCATAAATAAAGTTACGTATTCTTAGAAAACCAAAATTTGCTTGTCAGCAGCGGAAAGAGGCGTTACCTGTTGTGCAGCATTGTAAGTTTTTCACCATTTCACTTTGAGCTGAAAGTGTTTTCTTGCGATTTGCAAATCAATTTATTTCCTTCATACTTATCACCCTGTCATGGGAGTATTAAGTGAAGAACATTATTGAATTTCGTATCGTTGACGGTCGATTCGAATTTCTTCAGAGACGCTTGTATTGTATAGCAGCTTGGCAGTCAGGAAGCCGACATGTACGACCATAAATACAACTTACTGAGTCGAGCTGCGAACAGGATTTGATGTGTAAAGGTTTTTTTCTGATTTTGTTACAGAATTTTTCTGGGAGTTCGCAGCTCCATGAAATAATACACAATAAAAGCTCGCACGCGCTGCCCCTTCCACAGTTTGAACTGACGATTTTCTTAACCGTTGGAACACGAGACACGGTCGGTACCACGGGCCTACGGACACACTGCTGCCATTACACCACTCTCGTCATGGTATTGGTCGCTCAGCCTCATAACGCATCGTGGAAGATATTAAAGGTTGTCACTTATGTGAAGAATAGAATTTCTTTAGGCAAAAAAATTTTAATTTCTGTCTCAGTGTGTTAGTTTACGTGAGGATTATATACCACGAGTCATTCAAATGGAAATATCAAGTGAATTTAGCGAGTCTGTTCTGTTCTATACGCGGAAGTGATTGCATTGTCACAGTGTTGCCAAATGTTTGTGACGATGTTGCCAATTTTCAGCTGTGCTAGGAACAACTCTGTGGCGTTATAGGAGGAGAATCCTGTGCTCGTGTCATAGGAGGACACGGAGAGGAGGCGCGGTTTTTTTTTTAATATGCATCGTTTTCTCCTACCAGCTGTGTCAAACATTCAGGTGTTTAACCTTCCATCACGATTACAGTTTCCCACAAAATATATACGAATATAACACTTGCCTTGTAACTTTGTTAGAGAAGATTATTTCAGTAGAATAAAAAGTCTTTGGAAATCAACTTTGCCAACCTGTCACGAAAAGTAAGATAAACAATTTGCACCTCGAAATCGATTGCATCTATGTGCAGTCTTGTGATCATACAAGTAGAATTTCATGAATTGCACGAGAATGTAAAAAAATGTTGGTGCGAATGGAAGCTGTAAGAAACACAGTTACCTAATTACTCTGTACCACGTAATAATCAATTCATTTGATAATTCAGAAGAGAAGAAACTAAAAATTATGCCCATTAAGACAGAAACTAAAGTGCAGATGCGGGCACTGTGCAGATCTGCGCTTTTTCATCTTCAGATCTATACAAATAATCTACACTAACGAGCGTATTCATTGCTTTCGTAATGTTTCCCTCTTGTTTAGTCTTCTTATGATGAACTGGATCCACACCCATGAGTGATTTTTTCTTTGTACCCTTCCATCTACTATCTGTGTGTTATTGTTCGGTGTCCAAAAAGCAAAATATGCCTGCTCCCACGAGGTATTAAAATGAGGTCGCAAAAAGGCTAACGAATTATCATCAAAATACAGTGAGACGCCAATTTGTCTGTCGTCATGGTGTTAAGTGGACAGAAATAGTTGGGTGTTATTGTCGTCTTTTCTTATTGAGATTTTCATATTACCCTGACACAAGACGCCGAGATAAATGTGTATATTCTCCGTGACGAAACATCCCACATTCCATTCATCCTGATCCATTCGTTACGTGCATCGGCGGCAATGAGTGATAGGAAAGCTGTTGTGGGGTGACAAATACCAATAACAATGGTAGTAATTACAAATCAATAATCAAGGGTTTTTACTGCATTACAGACGATTAACAAAATAGCCAAGAATGGCTGAGTGTTTAATTGGCGCACTGAGTAGGTGTTCTTACCACTTTGTTACTGAATTCTGTTCTAGTTGTTTGCAGAGAGAATACAAAGAACCCAGTACCCCAAACATATCGCTAGTACAACGAGATATTACCCATGAACTATCCTTCCTTTACATCAAGAGACGAACATGGCGTCACTGAACTGACATTTGGATTACATTTCTGTTCTCTCTCTCTCTCTCTCTTTATTTTTATTTTTTGAGGAAAGCATCGAGAAGCGCGGTAATAAGCAAGTAGGCATATAACCTGTTTACAGCTAGTTTCATCGGGATACATAATGCAAAAATTACAACTTTTAAGTGTGTTATTGCGTAATTCCAGTTATTGACACTCTATTCGTGAGCTTGCTCGCATTCAGTGGGGAGAAACCTATCACAGAAGCAAGCAAAAAACAAATATTTCTTGCACCATGCGCAACACATAAACGAAATCTCGTTCACTGACGAGTTGCCCGATATATTGCACGGAAAACATATCTGATTCATGTTGCTAAATACAGCTCTATCAGATACCAATTCGGAAGCGTACGAAGTGTATAAAAGTAAATCTTGAAATACGCAGAAAGGCCCATAGAGGTATTCGACTGAAACATAGCCATGACCAAAATGTTAACTGGGGTCGACACCATCGTCGTCTACCACAACCTTGACAACTCTAACTGTGATAGTGCTCGGCCGGTTACTTACGTTTACTGGTATCAAAGCTACAGCATGAAAACACAAAAATGTTAATAACCCGAAGATCATTAGTTTTGTAACCCATAGAAAGTAAAGCAGTCATCAGTCGCAAGAGTGGTTTGAACACCACAGTGCTTTAATAGGCACGATCTTGTTGGAGGTGGTATGCTGTTGCTTTCATCCGACCTTTGAGTTGACTTACCTAGCCAGTTAATAGTGGAACCTACAGTTTTACATGGCTTTCGGACCACAGTGCAACTCGGCATTTTTCACATCAACAAACACTGCCCCAGGGGAAATATGTGTAATACAGCACATAAAAATCGTGGGACTGTTGAGGGATCGAACCTGAGACCTTCGTATCCATAGTCTTGCTCTTTATCACCTTGCCACCATGCAGCCAATACTGTGGTTTCTGCTTGCCATTAAAATTAAGGATCTCTCGTTTGTGCCTGCGTTGGCACTTGCGTGTCCCTTAGAAGACCTTACCTTTGAGATTACCCTCGTATACGTGTGTGTAAACCCTTCCAATGCCCACTGAAGGAAGACAAGGATACCTAGTCTAGCTTCAATATTACAAATACGCCTCTGTTTGTGGATGAACGCAGACTTAGGTTGATAATGATTTTGAATATTTATCAGTACTGTACCCATTGGTGTGAAACTTTTTCTACCAATGATTCCCACAGCTACAGGAACACTACTTTAATACCTCTTACACAAAATACTTACGCAGTGCGATCAGACGAAAAGATCAACATGACACAAACTGTGGGAAGTTTGTTTTACAACCTTCGTACCTGGATAAAGAGCTTTTCCTATTTGAGATATCTGTGAACGTTGCTGCAACAGACGATTTAAGAAGAAACTAAATTCCTTCAGCTACGCCAATGTTTAAAGAAATCGTGTTAACGGCACTAAATCGTGGTTTGTAAATCGTATACCAGCCGTACTCTGCCGCATTTCGCTGGTTCGAAGGCAAAAAGCTTACTGACAAATTTCACAGAAGGAAAAGGGGGACGAAATGTCTCCCACTCTTAGGTCATGTTTTACTTAAATGATTAGAAAATCGGGTAAAACGAACAATGAGGTTGTCAGTATAAGCACATTACTGTTGTCAATATGATGTTGCACCACCCAGAGCCTGTAATGATAAAGGGCCTGTTTAGGTCAGGCATATTGTACACAGAAGTGGAAGAGAGAGCTCCACTAAATTCTACAATCCGTATGCATTGCATACACACAGAAATTACTGTTAGTGTACGTATGGAGCCCAATGAGTGAATTGCATATTTTCCGGCAAAAAATAGCACTGGCAAACAGTCTTCGCTACATTAGGTTACTTAAATTGGTGTCACTGAGCTAGAATTTATGGTCAGCGACTAAGTGTAAGGACAGCGAGTCGGATGCGGGTTTTGAAACTGAAATACTGTCCTTACATTATGGAAGCGAATATTAAATTTGAACTAATATTGCGAAAATTTTGGACTTTGATAACTTAGAATGAAAATCTTTCCGTATATTGCAAAGGAAACAATTGATTTTCTAAAACATTCTGTGTCATACACAACTTGAAACAGGTCCTGTCGACCAAATCATATGGAAGAACTGACAGCGAGGTGTATAGGAAGGCAGAAAGATCCCTTGGCTTTTGGTTGGCAATATTCGACAGCCATTTCTAGGAGCAAGTAAATGAAGAAAGGCAGCGCGTTTTCGTTATCAAGTAAAGTCTGCATCAATTACTTTAGTTTCAGTGTGATCTACGAGTAATTGCTGATGTTTGATATTAACATGAAAAGGATTCTGTAGACAGGAAAGGAACTTGTTCCTGGGCAACTACTTCTATAATGACCAAAAGGACTTAAATAATCTTCAAGCACATGTGTTCCAGCAGCGGTATGAAGAAAATGATAGTAATAATGACTGTGATAATCGAATTATCACACTTCACAGTGGATTTTCTCAAACTAAGAAATTTCCTGAATTTGTTAAAATTTCAAAATGGCTTCAAATCGAGGCTATGACGCCTAGAAGAGTCTTTACATCCTGCTGACATGAGAATAGCATAATCACGTCAGAAGCTTGCTTCTACTTAACCATTTAATAAACTCGCGTTTTTTTCCACCGTGACTAGTTTAGTAAGCTGAGCACATCATCCATTACAGCACACTCCTGGGGCTGGGAAATGTGGCCACAGTAGTCTGGTTGGACAAACTATCACAAGTGCAATGCGTGTGTTCAGGCATTTACTTTTTAGAGTCACAGATTTACTTTACCTCTGGTAACCTCAAGAGAAAGCTGTTATAATCCAGAATCCGCATTAAACATCACGTTCCTTCATTCCAAAGAGGGCAGAGCCGGTTTACGTTGGAAAATGACATAGGTGGAGGTCAGGGTAAACAGAAATACTGTCACCAGTAAACTTACTTACATTAGAAAATTTTATTTTATTTGATGAACTGATAGCCGTCTAAAGGAACAGGGCTCTTATTTTACTTGTACTTGATTGAACTAGAGACGTTGAAAAACTTGGTGCTGGACTGTGATTCGAATTCGTATCTCCTCTTTCGAGGATCTGAATCTCTCGGAACAGTATAGTTCAATCATTTCACTCCTTTTCCCAAGACTGCATTCTTCTCTAGATCTTCTCCAAAGGTAAATATGTGGGTGCGAATCCTGATCCAGTACAAAAATATTTATAATTTCATTTCAAGCCCTTGTGCACACCGGCATGCTAGTGAAAACTAACGTGCGTTTTTAATGTCTGTTCATTTGCCAACAATTTCTGGACAAACACGCACACATCTTACTGTTGGTGAGTAAGCAATTGATACTTCAGCAATATTCGTGGACAATAAAGAAGAACGATATGAGTGCAGTTCGATTGTCGCTCAGGCACAAAAATTTGTGTCCTTATTTTAGATTAAACACCTAGCAGCTGGCAAGAAAAACCGATACATAACATTTGATTTTACTTAGTTAACAATCCGATTACGTCTTGGGTTCGTATCTCCGTCGCAGAACTTCACATCATGCGCTTCATCTTTAAATTCATACACTCTTCGTCACTTCTGAATTGAGGTGTATTAGACATCTTTCATGGTTAGTTAACAGGGATGAAAGAGTCTTGATAGGAGTCCCGGTTTATTACAAAAACTGTCGTCTTATTTTCAACTTTAGATATGGTTACTGATGTAGGCGAAAATTTCGGCACCTCATGACTTCATGGATAGTCAGCAGTATATGATTAGATTAATAATTGTTCCATAAATCATGAATACGACATTTCGTAATGATGTGGAAAGAGTCATTTTAATGAAAGATTTCTTTACATACCAAAATTCAATTCCTTTACAATATTTTACTCTCTCTCTCTCTCTCTCTCTCTCTCTCTCTCTCTCTCTCTCCCTGTCACACACACACACACACACACACACACACATTCTCTTTTTTTTTTATTTGTTTGTTGTGCTGGACTATCGGCGAGGCACGAAAACGTCCGTGAATGAATTTCTTAGTTTTGAGTACAGTTACGAAAGAAACAACTATGAGAGTTACATATTTATGATGCTTAGTTCGCAGTCAGTTATGAGTTTCATTAGTAACTACGCTCCAATCCCTAAACCTAGTTACAGAAATGCGAATCAGACGCATTGCGTATTCCAGGCCGTAGCAGCAGAGTCTTTGAGGCTCCAGCTATGGTCACTTCCCCGCCCGCTGTAGGGTCACATCGGTTCGTCTTCTTCCTGCTGGTAATGTAACAGATTTGGCAACAACGCAAGGTATGTTTGGCTACTCTGTGATCGACGAGTTACTTCCTGGTGTGCACGGAATTAAGCCTCAAAGTTCACTTAAAATCTCGTGTCATTTACATTGAATAATCTGAGTTGTTATCGCTTGAGGTGTAACAGAAGATTGTAAATTTACGGTTTTCAGCCCAGCAAAGTCATTGAACGTGGCAATCTCAACTAATCTCGTCCCGTAAATAGAGGTTTACGAGTTCTACCCACTATTGGCCTCCTAAGAGGAAGGTGCCAACCATATCTATCCGCTAGCTCTGTATTGACGTGCTGACTTGTCGAATCGCGACTGTTATGGTTCGCGGTTCCAGCCTCGCTGACTAACGTTTTTATCCCTTCTGTGTAAGAGCTGGAAGCCGTCAGATCGAACATCGATACGCAAATCGTAAGAAAATACGTTCAGCTCATAGTGCAATGGTGAAAAATTTACAATGCTGCACAACAGGTAACGCCTCTTTCCGCTGCTGACGAGCAAATTTTGGGTTTCTAGGAATACGTAATTTTATTTATGAAATGCCACATTTGCATGCCTGTTGAGTATGACACAGCATACCATTTAAACACAGACCCAATCGAAATCTAAGTGAGTAGTGTTTTACTAATTCGTGCAGATAGAGGCACGCTTGTGTACAGATACTCTGTTTTGTTAAAACAGACTTTCGTCGTGAGGTTATCGTGGGTAGTTTCATTTCATTTCTTACAATACAGTGCACAGTTTTCGTAAGGTTTCTTTTAGTGTTGTTAAAACAATAGTAAACATCAGGGAGAAATTAATCAACGATATATGCGAATTCTCTGCTGTTATCTATAACAGTCTGACAATGCACATGCAGTTTATTGATGACATACACGTCGAAAACTTGTTCTGAGTTAAAGCTGTCAAACAATGTTTGAAGAAGAATAAAATGCCACTACCAGACGACAGCTAATGTAGAAAATACTTTTCTGACTATTTTGGCACTATGCGCTCTCCCCATACATACCACAAAAGCTTCGAGAGCATCTGCTGCCTGGCCGTCTATTAAACCTGAAAAGAACAAAATTACGCAGAAGTTAGCCTTTTTTCCACATGCCACTATTTTGGGTTGATAAGTGAAGAGAATTATGTTCAAAGTTCCATTAAATTGTTAACTTCAGCAGACAGCAGAATTGCGTTTTAAAAAATGTAGTAGCGAATGTAATAGAACACGCTACGTCTTATCAAGAGTGCGCGACGCTTACCGTTACGCTACTAGCTGTGACGTAGCTGCAGCACCTCTGGAAGTGAACAACAGTTCCTCCAGAAATTCGGCATTCCACAGTGTTGTGAGATAATGCATATGGCCGGATCTAGACTTCTGAGAGACAGTTACAGAATTTCTTTTGCACTGCACGATGGTTTCAACAAACAGATAGCGCAATAGAGCAGCTCAAATGGAATGCAACACTTCCTATTTAAATTTCTGCATCCTACACTGTTGGCAGTTCTGTGTAGGTGGCCGTTACGTTATTTTATTTCGGTGATTACAAAGTAGAGTCGAATGTATGCACTGGGTAGCCAAGGCAGCTAGTTCATGGCGATTCGGTCAACCAAGTAAATGAATGTACTGAACATCCTGCAAACCACTACAGGGAGCCTGTGTCTCAGGATTCTCATATTGTGTGCCGCAACGGTGTTATGATAGAGAAAGGAGTCGTAAAGAAGAGGGTTTGGTGGTCTGTTGGACTGATGAGAGTTTGATATGATCATGGTCTCGGCTCGATTCCAACTTCTGCCGATGTTTTTTGATAGGGAGAGGCAGATTCTATTCTCTTCTGGCTACGCCAAGTGAAGAAGGTATAATGGCATTGTGGTCTGAAAATCACATTAAACATGATATTCCTTCTCTACCAAGTAAACGTTAGGTGGAACCACAATAAAGTAAGGAGTGGTGACATGTAGAAACTATTACCAATTACCTTTCTTATACTAGTTATTTATTTCTAGTGATGAAACAAAGCCTGTGTATGGCCACAGGACACTTATTCTGTCTTATTTGAGCTTCTGTACGTCGATAAAATTGGTTCTGAACTGGGAATGCAACTCAGACCGCCCTTAACGCGGAATTTGATTCCTTCGTGACAATACACCTCGACTACAACTTCCTGTTTGTTCAAAACTGTAGTTTCCTGAACATCTCCACATATTGCGCATGAATAAGTTGGAATCCTGGCCCAGCACTAAACTTTTCACTATGTATTATCAAGCTCTAGCATGAGAACACCTATCTGCTGGTGGATAATAATTTTTATTTTTAATGCATTTTCATTCGTTGTCAACACTAACGATATCTGGCGATTTTTACTCCCAGTGAGAGACAGAGCTATTTGCGAGATCACTGTTAGTTCAAGGACGTTATTCCGAGTTGCTGGTGGAGGAAAATGCGGTAAGTTTCGTCTCTGTGTGTAGTCAACAACGATATGTGTGGCATTCGGTTCTGTCAGCACTGAACTCTGTCATATTTCTAGTTCAAACATGCTCACATGTCGCTGCTGGTGCAACAAATCCATATTTAAAGTTCGTTTTCTCTAGAATATAACAGCGATACGTGCCGGGTTGGAGTCCTGGGAAGGAAAAATTAATGTTTCGCCTCGTCATGTCAATTACTACATGTAGCTACTGCCGAGAAAATCCGATATGACAAAGGGATTGTGCTTCGATAGCAATCCGATTAGGTTGTGAGTTCGAATCCCTGTCCACCACAAAGCCTTACCTCACTGCATTTCAAGTAAGTTACTTGCGAAGAAGCAGTGTTTAACATCTCTCGTAGTTCGTTAACAGGGACAATAGATGCTATGTAGGAATTCCCGACCGTTAAAAATGTTTACGGTATGTAATTTAAAGTTGAAATTTGTTAACTGATACCGTCTAAAATTGAGGTATATCACTCTCTTTGTGCCTAGTCAGGAATGACTTAATTCCGTCAGTCACGAAATTGTAGTTTGCATGACCTGGGTTTGAATCCATATGCAGAACGAGTCGGTTCGTCGTGTCATCTGAAGATCATACTTATTCTCAACTAGCTGCTCGTGAATAACTTAAATTTTTAATGTCATTTTGTGTTAAATAATAAGTACGGTATGTTACTTTGAAGAGGAAATCATGAATACGACGAACTTACAACGTGCATTACCTAACTGACGTAACAATGAGAGTGGTAACATTTCAGGTATGTTATTTATTTAATAAATGTGAGCTTACAAGCCTTAAGGACAGTCTTACCTGTGATAAGGTGTTCCCTTATGTGTTTAGTATCGTGGTATTACTTTACATTCTGAGTTATTGCGATGCAGAGCAGTGTTTTCTAGTGGTGACTTGTTGGAACCATTTTCAATAGTCAAACGACTGTACTAAGGAGCGATTACAGGATCTGCTAGACAGCTGCGTTATGTGGGTTGCATGGGAATCAGGCGAAATGCAATCCAGGTCGTTCAGATACTTTTGAGCATGACTGTACTTCGTGAACAATCCGATTAGGTGCTGGGTTCGCATCCCTGTCACAAGCTTTATTTCAGTTTTAAACATGAGCATACCTTGTTCCTTGTGAATGACACCATATTAAACGTCGTTAGGGGTAGTTCCCAATTGCCGTACAGCTTTGTAACTCCATATATTGTCTGAAGTATTTAATTCTGACTAAGTCCGCCGCTCGTGGTCTCGCGGTAGCGTTCTCGCTTCCCGAGCACGGGGTCCCGGGTTCGATTCCCGGCGGGGTCAGGGATTTTCACCTGCCTCGAGATGACTGGGTGTTTGTGTTGTCCTCATCATTTCATCATCATCCAGGAAAGTGGCGAAATTGGACTGAGCAAAGATTGGATAATTGTACGGGCGCTGATAACCACGCAGTTGAGCGCCCCACAAACCAAACATCATCATCATCATCATCAATTCTGACTAAGGGTTACTGTACGACATATGTAAAATAATCTGTTGTATCAGAACTTTTGGAGTGTCACTTGTAATTAAGGTTAGTTTATGAGTGTTATGGGGTGCCTCATCGGTAAGAACTTTTTTCTAATATGTTTTGTATGACGATATTAGTTGACACTTAGACTGACTGCCATAAAGACCTTTGGTCTCTTCGTAGTCTCTTGCGGTACCTACGTTATGTTGGTTGTATTCGGCAGTGACCCATTTTTTTTGCTGTTAAGTGTACATATACGACTGGGATACTGCAGACATTCCATGTATTGGGGCCCCGAAAGAGGAGGGTTGAAACAAGTAGCCTAAATGAGGTTTTAAAAAATAGATGATGGCAAATATTCCAACAACAACGTCTGAATGTGTTTGTCACAAGTAACAAGGACGATCGATATTTTTTTAATACTTCTCTTTAGGTATTATTTCGTAGTCAATAGTCCAATCACTGTGTGCGTGCGTGGCCGAGCGGTACTACGCACTTCAGTCTGGAACCACGCTGCTGCTACGGTTGCAGGTTCGAATCCTGCTTCGGGCATGGATATGTGTGATGTCCTTAGGCTAGTTAGGTTTAAGTAGTTCTAAGTTATAGGGGACTGATGACCTTAGAAGTTAAGTCCCATAGTGCTCAGAGCCATTTTTTTTGCGTGCGCGTGTTCGTGTGCGCGTGCGCATTTTCTTCAGTTTTAACCAAGACCTTTCCCAGAGATTTATACAAGCGGAAAAATATTCCAAAGTTGTCATTTTTTTGCGTGAGTATATCCTAGAAAGTATACCCTAGAACTAAATTTCACAGGAAGTGAACTAAACTCATTCAAATGGTCGATAGTTTGGACATAGTATTTTTGAAGGTAGGTTACATATTTCATTATGTAATTAATCAAACCCAGCTCGTAGCCCCAGTGCCATGTTCCTATCTCCTAGCACTGACCGCGGCGGTCAGTAACCAATACCGATGTGGGACCCCCACTAGCGAGCTGATTCCACCTCCCAACTTACTTTCGTAGAGCACTGACCAGCTCCTCGCTCACTGACGACACTTTGAGAAGCTTCGCCGTGATGGAAGGGTGCAGCTCTCCTACCTGTTTCACGTAATCAGGATCCTGTGAACCTTACTTTTAAACCCCGGAATCTGTCTGTCACCTTTGGACAATTGGGCCACCCTATGTGTGACAACGATCTACCTGTGATTCAGCTGCCAACGCGGTCATTGGGTCTCTAAGCCTCCTCTGGTGTCCTCCCGCCCAGACTCTTGGCACCCTGGCACTCTGCTGCTACCTCCGTCTACTCACCGGGATCCTGCCGCGTTCTCGTGCTATGAGGCCTGAAATACGGTCTCTTCAATCTTGCGCCGCTTGGACCTGACGCAGCCAGCAGTAGCCGTCCATACCCGGGTCTGTGCATTGCTGTCACTTGGCCGCCTTCACCAGGACATCGACAGCCTCTGGCGGATCTCCTTTCGGCTCAGTTCCACGAGACGTCCACGGAGCCTTACACAGCGTCAGTGGGCGCTCGGTATGCGCTGCCGCTGACAGGTACGGCAAAGTGAGGGTAGCTGAGTTGGGAGGCGGTGTGGCGGCGCATTTGCCGCCTTCGTCGAGGTCCCAGAGATCAACATTCTTGGCCTCGAACACTGAATGTATATAAGGGGCGATGAAAAGATCTCCGTTCGAAGGCCGTTTAGACGAGAATCGGTATGACAATCGGCCAAAATCGTCGTGAAAATTGAGGCAATCATCCCACCGGCGCACCACGCTGATGGTACCCGTACCAAACATCGTGGCCTGCTGAGTGAAAACTTGAGACAGGAATCGTCGACTCTTCAAGGCGTTTTTATGGGAATTTAGGCGTGATAAATGGGAAGAAATGAGTACTATAGGGCTGTTCATCGAGTGCCTCCTGTAATGGACGAGAGGCTCGTGTTCCAAATCGACTGGCACCTCGTGTGCAAAAGCGACTAGCACGGAACCTGGCGCACCATTCCAAAATGGTTTTCGACAGTCGTGTTCCTCCATACACGTATTTCATTCTCTGATAGGTGTCCACCTGAGTGATTCTCCTTCGGCAGCCACGGAAAGGATAACAGCACGTTAGTCCTGCTTGGACGCTTTTCTGCTGCACCCAATCTCCGATAGAGAACCGTCACCCACTCCAAGTGACTGTCACAATTAATATACGCAAAGTACGTCTTTTATATTATCAATATGAACAGATTCCATCTTTTCGATTTAACTATGTAAAATTAAATACCCCTTACCATCAAATCAAGTGCTGCCAACGAGTTAGATAGTAAATCTTTAAATATTCAGAGAGGTATTGTCTTTATATACCAGTAGAGTTAGTACTAAACTGAAAATTAAGCAGGTGTAACAAAAAGAAACATGAAACTTGAGAAATTCCTGTTGGTTAAAAACAAATATCACTAAAATATCACTGATACTCCTCTTAGTGGAGGAACGAAGTGTAAATTCTAGAAACCTAATTTAATACCATATTCGGTAGCTTACAAAACTTCACATCACATGACTTGATTTATTGGGTTCGTGTGATGCCTTGCATTTGTAAAAGTTGACTGGCATAAGTAAAATTTTATAAAACAACTCTTGACTACTTTCCTTATGGTTTTTTGGTGAAGCGTAACTCGGGCCAGCATTGGATGAGATTAAAACTTTCAAAACAACCTCAAATTGGTCGGTTCAATCTTTCCATAACAGCCTAGTGATTTTACAACTGGATCTTGAACAGTGTTGCACTCCCTAGATTTTACGAAGTGCTTAACTTTCAGGCCTTCAAAATGTTTCACATTGTTCTTTCTTCTAGCGTAGAAAATATGCTGTTGGAGCCATGGATAAAGTACAGATGAACACATCTACGGAATTCTAAATCAGGTTCTCTGAGCCTGCTACAATCTAAACGCGATTGTAGCTCTGTAACTGTGACGGGTCTCCTTTGAGCACAGATAAATTGTAAACCACTCGTTTGGTAAAGTTGTGCAGCAAGAGGTTATGTCCTTGTGGAAGTTGGGAACGGGTGTTAGGCGGGTGAAGCCGTGTTTATTTTGGGTTGAGGATATGCGCTGGAACCCATTTGCAAGAGTTTGTTTCGACCCTTGTAGCTCGATAGGGACAGTGTAAGGAAGCTGCAGAGAACATACTGGTGACTATTTTGTCAACGTTCTGCAGATCTTCTCATCCACCTTGACTGCAGTGCAGTCAAGGAGAAGCTAAAATTCCCTTTGACCAAACGCAAGTCACTGCCAACGCTGCAATATTTCTCGTCGCACTCGACAATGCGAGATCTACGGCGTAGTAAAGTCACAGATAATGATGTCTTGAAATGTATGAAAATTCTGCAATGAATAAAAAGTTTTCACCGCAGAAATCAGGAAGGGCGACTACCCCCACTGCCACCCACCATAACGTTTCTGCTTCTACCCTTGTGGACGCCTACCGTCTTAACATTCCAGGAGTTTACGTTATTTAATCTATTTACAAACTTTTATCTATGTATAATATTTTCTTTTACCGCTCTGCAAATACTGTGGTGAGACCATTAGCAGGAAATGGCTCAGTAATGCATGTAAACATTGTTTACAGTTTCGGATGTTAGTATTTTCTTGAATTTGTTACCTTGCTAAAGTCATCTACAAATTAGATAGTTATTTTTACTGTGTATTAAAAGAAAATAATTTTTATGCGTGAAGAAGCGTAGTGAAATATAATAATAATGATAATTAACCCAAACAATCAACGAATTTTGCAATTATTGGATACGATATAGGTTATGGGCGTATTAACAAAAGAGACACGTAGTTTCTTTAATTACTTCTGCTGCACAATTTGATACGTTACCATTTCGAATTGCTTCTCAGCACAATGGTATGATGATTTCACTCAAAAAAGCTTAACACGTTTTGGATTATATGAGGTCTGTCAAATAACGCCAATCCACAGATTCCGACAGCGGTATCCCTTAAATGAAGGAAGTTACTTTGAGAAACTCATTTTCAACGCATGTTTCGTTGCCTTTCATCATCATTTTTACAGCTATTATAGTGCCGAAAGGAACATTGTTACGTGTTATACTGGTTCTACCCAAATAACACTTGTATTGTCACAGTGGAAATTGCATTAAACTGGTTTCATTATACGTGGTCATTTCATAACACTATGCAACAGTCCCATTTTCATGTCGAATTTATCTATTTTGCTAATAGTCATTTTTATAGGTTAGCAAAAATGTGGCAGTGCACTAGTTACACACGTAAACAGATGCATGAATTGTTAAGAGATGGGAGCCCTGCTGCCTGCGTAACATAAGCATGTTTATTCAGATCAACACAATGTTACAATTTTAATGCTAACTACTCATTAAGACTGAATGAGCATATATTATTTAAGCGTAGTGAATGAAATACAAGTGACATCTGACTCACATTAATAGGATTTCGTGCTCGTTATAACCAGAGAAAAATCTGTAATACTAACAGCATTCCGAATGCAGTAGCAACAAAGGTCGAATGAGTCCGTAACAGAATGATGTGCTAACACGAGTCACAAAATTTGCAGATCTGAATGATACTTCAATACAGTTTTGGCTAATAATGACATCACGTAATTGTTTAAATATGTGAGTCAATGATAAATGAAAAGGAAGTGACCCCGCTACCTAGATTATCACAGTACTACACTGATATTTTGTCGTTTACTCTGATATAATACTTAACATATACTCCCAGGCACCGTGTAACAGTAATATACTGATGAAGCTGCCGAAGTCCCGTGGACGGATTAAAAACTTTTTTCCCCTACATGAATCAACAAGACAGTTGATTCGTTAGAAAAAGCGATACAACCATGAGTACTGCCCAGATTGAATTTTTGCAGTGGAAAATACGCTGTCGTGAATTTTCCTGAGGGGCTAAAATTGTGTGACAGACAGATGAGTATTTTGCTGCTAGTTTTTTGTTGAATGTTTCGTCTTTAGGCACCCTGAAGAACTCTTGAGTCCTTGTAGTTATTTTGCTTGTATCCCCTCTTATAGAATTGTTAGACTGTGTAATGAATCAGCACAAGGATGGAATGCCTGAAACTCGTATCCGACCTTTTCTCTATCGCAGGCAATTCTCTCGTCGGCTGATTTACCGATCAGCCAAGACAGAACTGCAACTTCGCAAATGTTTCTGGGTGGGAAGGAAGTCAAGAAAAATTGGTTGTACCCAACATAGAATTTTTCGCAGAAAGAATCTTTCATTCTGAAGCGGGGCTTACACTTCCTTAGAGGTTGACCCTTTTGCTTCACCGTTGTTGATTTAAACGATATTCTGAACGCTTGAGGGCGATGCACTTATAATTTATCGTCATAATGAGGTCCGCCCCCCCCCCCCCCCCCCCCCCGGTAGCTGAGTGGTCAGCGCAACGGAATGTCACTCGTAAGGGCCTGGGCTCAAAAAAAATGTTCAAATGTGTGTGAAATCTTATGGGACTTAACTGCTCAAGTCATCAGTCCCTAAGCTTACACACTACTTAACCTAAATGATCCTCAGGACAAACACACACACACACACACACCCGAGGGAGGACTAACCTCCGCCGCGACCAGCCGCACAGTCCATGACTGCAGCGCCCTAGACCGCACGGCTAATCCCGCGCGGCGGACTGGGTTCGGTTCCCGGCTGGGTCGGAGATTTTTTCCACTGAGGGACTGCGTGTTGCCGGCCGAAGTGGCCGTGCGGTTAAAGGTGCTGCAGTCAGGAACCGCAAGACCGCTACGGTGGCAGGTTCGAATCCTGCCTCGGGAATGGATGTTTGTGATGTCCTTAGGTTAGTTAGGTTTAACTAGTTCTAAGTTCTAGGGGACTAATGACCTCAGCAGTTGAGTCCCATAGTGCTCAGAGCCATTTTTTTTTTGGACTGCGTGTTGTCCTAATCATCATTTCATCCCCATCGACGCGCATGTCTCCGAAGTGGCGTCAAATCGGAAGACTTGTACCTGGCGAATGGTCTACCCGGCAGGAGGCCCTAGTCACACGACATTTACATCATCGTTAGGAGAATGTTCGACAATTTTGCTAACAGAATCTTAATACATACGGCATGTACACTCTGAGGAGGAAAAAATATGACGCATCGCGAGGGAATTATCCAGATACGACGAAAATCGGTAGATGTGATGTACATGTACGGACAAGCAAATGATTGTAATGTCAGACAAATTGCATGATTTATTCAAGGGAAACAGCTTCACAAATTGAGCAAGGTAGTAACGCGTTTATCCTTCTCTGGTACTTACGCAAGCAGTTACTCGGCTTGGCACTGATTGACAGATTTGATGGATATCCCTTGAGTGGCGTTGTGCCAAATTCTGTATATTTGGCGCGTTAGATCGTCAAAATGCCGAGCTTGTTTCAGGGCGCTGACCATAATACTCCAAAATTTCTCAATTGTGAAGAGATCTGACGATCTTGCTGGTCCGGATAGTGTTTGTCAAGCACGGAGACAAGCATTGCGGGCGAACTGGCATTATCTTCCTGAAATGTGAGCACTTAATGGCGTGCTATGAGGGGCAACAAAGCAGGGCGTAGAATGTCGTCGACGTATCGCGGTGGTGTAAAGGTGCCATGGATGACAACGAAAGGGGTTCTGCCATAAAAAGAAATGACACCCTACAACCTCACTCCCGGTTATCGGGTCGTATGGCGGGCGACAGTAAGGTTGTTATGCGACCGTTATCCTGTTCGTCTCCAGACACGTCTCCGTTGGTCATCAGGACCCGTCACTAAAACCAGTTGTGAATGTGAATACAGATGGAAGACGTGCCTGAGACGCTCCAGGCAGCAATGGGTTACCAACCTGCCTGCCAAACACCGTACACCACGACAATTAACGATGGTCTGAGGTGTCATATCAATTTATAGCAGGACTCTTGGTTGTCATCTACGGCACCGTTACAGCAGAGCGATACATCAATGACGTCCGGGACCTCTTTTTTGCCCACGTTCGGCTGCGCACAGCGAGTTTCTACTGCTCGTTTCCTTGTTCATCGAATTTGGCTTTGGCAGCAAGGTCACCGGATCTCTCCGAAACTGAGAACGTTTGGGGAATTATTGGCAGGGTCCACCAACCAGCTCGGGATTTTGACCGTCTAACGCACCACTTAAATTTGCGTAGTGTCGCTCAGGAGGACATCCAATAACCCTATCAACGCCACACCAAATAATTGGTTGAATAAGGGCCAGAGGTGGACTAACACGTCATTGACTAGCTCAAGTTGTGAAGCACTTCCACTTGAACGAATGATACAATGTTTCTGAAACTGTAAAGCAGTATGTTTGATACCCATCCGATTCGGATAATTCATCGTGATGCGTCGTTTTTTCGCCTTAGACTGAATGAATGTATTGATGAAGAGACTGGAGACTGGGAAGAACAAAATGTGGAATTCTTGGTTTTGTTAAGACGGCGGTAGAGATGTGTTGGTGTGGTGTGGTGTCGTCGTAACTGTTCTCTGCTTCACATCTGCTGTGCAGCAAATCTACGTAAATTTAAGTATTAACTGTGTTTTTCTTACTTGTCACTTCTTTTTCCGTGTTTTTTTGCTTTTAGGAAGCTTTAATTTTCGAGTAGTAGTGGTACTGTTCCTTAGATTTCGTGTTTGTTTTGAATACAGTGCAGAGACAGTTAGTGATTATTTTCATTGTTTCCAACAAGAAGTGTCTAGTAACCACAGTTTAGTCTGCTATCAGTCGCTTTAGTGAATTAGCCGTCTAGTTAAAAGTTGATTAACTCTCTAAATTGTTGATTTCTTATGATGGATAGGATGTGTGATTGCTGTGTACGGAAGCGGGAGGAGCTGGCCAATGTTCGCGAACAGCTGAACGTGCTGATGGCCGCGGTCAGCCGTCTTCAGGCAGCGGCAGTGGGGAGTCTGGTGCGTCGCATGGTACACCCCAGGTGTTACATGCTTCATCCACGGTCCCTGCTGTAGCGACATCTTCGCGGGTACCGGGCCTGGTTGGGCCACCCTCTCCCCAAGGGGAGTGGCGGGTCTAGCGGCGTTCGTCTCGCACGAGGTGGAGGGTGAATGTGGAGGCTGGCCGTGTGGCATCGCCCGCTTTGCCTGTGAGTGGACATGTGGCCGCTCCTTCAACAAGGTCCGAGCAGGCACACAGGGGGAGGGGTTTATTAGGATTGGGAGCTCCAATGTTAGGCGGGTGATGGAGCCCCTTAGGGAAATAGCGGTGAAGTCGGGGAGGAAGGACAGTGTTCACTGTCTGCTTGCCGGGGGTCTCATCTGAGATGTGGAGGAGGCTCTGCCGGCGGCACTGGGTGCACCCGACTACAAGTTGTTGCTCGTGTCGGTATCAATGACTCCTGCCGTCTGGGTTCAAAGGTCATCCTCAGTTCATACAGGCGGCTGGCGAAGTTGGTGAAGGCGGAAAGCCTCGGTCGCGAGGTGAAATCATTGTAGTATCGTTCTCAGAACCGATCGCGGTCCTCTGGTTAACCAGAGGCTCAGACGATTCTGCGGAGATCTGGGCTGCATATTTCTCGACCTCCGCTATCGGGTGGAGAAATGTAGGGTCCCCCTGAATAGATCAGGCGTGCACTACACGCAGGAAGCGGCTACAAGTGTAGCGGAGTACGTGTGGAGTGCACATGTGGATTTTTTAGGTTAGAGAATTCCCTCCCTAGGCCCGACAAGACGCCTCCTGAGACGCGACAAGGTAGCAGTAGGCAAAACGCAACAGGGAATAACAATATTAATATGATAATAGTAAACTGCAGGAGCGTCTATAGAAAGGTCCCAGAACTGCTCTCATTAATAAACGGTCACAATGTCCACATAGTACTAGGGACGGAAAGTTGGCTGAAACCAGATGTAGACAGTAATAAAATTCTGAACTCCGACTGGAATGTGTACCGCAGACAGGCTGGACAGTGAAGGGGAAGGCGTGTTTATAGCGATAAAAAGTGCAATAGTATCGAAGGAAATTGACATATCCGAAATGTGGTATAACTTGGGTGAAGGTCACGGTTAAAGCAGGCTCAAACATGATAATTGGATGTCTCTATAGGCCCCCTGGCTCAGCAGCTGTTGTGGCAGAGCATCTGAGGGAAAATTTGGGAAATATTTCGAGTAGATTTCCCCACCATGTTATAGTTCTGGGTGGAGATTTTAATTTACCAGATATAGACTTGGAGACTCAAACGTTCGTAACGGGTGGCAGGGACAAAGAATCTAGTGAAATTTTTTATAAGTGATTTATCTGAAAACTACCTTGAGCAGTTAAACAGAGAACCGACTCGTGGCGATAACATATTAGACCTTCTGGTGACAGACGCGAACTATTTAAAACAGTTAACGCAGAACAGGGAATCAGCGATCATAAAGCGGTTACTGCATCGGTGATTTCAGCCGTAAATAGAAATATTAAAAGATGTAGGAAAATTTTTATGTTTAGAGAAAGTGACAATAAGCCGAAGAAGGCAATGAAGATAAAATTCATCAGCTGGACCCTTCGGCATCACAGGAAGAAGAAACAGCAGAAACACATACGATATGAAATAACGGTGAAACATCTAAGGTAGCAAACGATGAACGTTATGTGACAGCACGAAAAAGACAACATAGTAAAGTTGGTAGTAATGATGATACAATGTCAAAAATATGGAAAGGAAGGGATATCATAAGGCAAATTTATTAAAACGCTTATGGAATACATGATTTATTTCCTTAAAGTCAGTACCGCCATTAGACGCGTTTATTTACAGCGTTAGATTGACAACAATGATTTCGGCTAAAAAGTGCCATTATAAAGTGTTTTTAGTGTTATGTATTGCTTAATATGGCGTCCTGTCGTATTAATTTAGTTGTTATAATTTATAACACTTGGAACACTTGATAACGGAACTTTGAAACCGAAATCATGAATGTGTAAGTGTAAATGTAACACTGTAAATAAACAATACTCTAGCGGCGGTACTGACTTTAAAGAAATATATTATGACTGTGGCCCCGCATTATGAAAAAAAAATATTACTGATGACAGTTTCCGGTCACATAATGACAGTTGTAAGTAACTTATCTCCAGTTTATAAGGCAGAAGCCATAAGAAAGATTAGTAACATTGTTTCTGATCACAAAACACTGGCTGCAGAGTGCAGCAAACTTCAGCCAAGTGATACCAGCAGCACTTTAACCTCCACACCTCACTCAGCAAGTCTTGGAATTGCAGCACGACATAATAATGAGAAAGTTTTTGGACTTACCTCAGCGTCATATGTAATATTTCTTGTGCACTTATCGCTTTTCGTACGCACTGTCGTTTCATGTCATCTTTAATAACATTGATCACGAAATTAAACTATCTTATTTACGCGACAATAACTCCTGAAATATACTTTAATCACTTAAAGAATGTTTTCTTTTTTTTATCAGCGCTGTGTAACTACCTTCTGCAATTCTACTTCTTTCTACTTCTATATACAGGCATTGCCAGCTTTCGTCTTTTCCTGTAATGTAATAATAAAGTGTCATCTTCCTCTTCCAATAACAGCGCAATACCTGCGGTGGAGTCACCAGACGTCTCGCCTCGCGAAGTTCTTACAGGCGACTGCAATGCTTGTCTGCTGCTGCGTCCCACAACACACCGACTGCGGGCGACGGCGTTGCTGTTTGCCGCCTACAGTTGTGGTCGGTCGTCGTCGCCGCTTTCGAAGTTGCACTTTTATGGAGGCTTACATTGCGTTCATTTATACTAGCGCCTATTATGAGCAATAGCTTTTAGGAAGCACGAATCGCTTTTACTAGCTTCTTGTTTCATTCAGATACTTTATTTAAAAAGTGCAGTTTTTCCCAAAACCCGTCACGACAGTACTAGCAATAGCTCCAGATGAGCCTTTGAGATCTGCAACTATCGTTACGAAACACATCAAATATGCAAACACCTAAAATTTGCTCTGGTGGAAACTTATTTGGTAAAACATGATAGTAAATAAACAACACCAGACAGAATGAAGTGAAATTTCCGCGACTCTTTTTGTAGAAGTGAATTTTCTTTTTATGTTGCCAGGCGCTCCACATTATTGTAAGTAACTGAGAACGAGACGCACCTAATAGTTTTTCTGAAAGTAGTAATGTGGTACACATTTCATTAGAACGGCTGAAGCGGCATAATGTGCCATCATTAAATTATTTCCTATGAATGGTTTACCGCCAACGGAAATTTATAAATTCATCTGTGAGAATTTACAACTGTGTTCCTGAATCGTCAAAAATTACGCATTGAGTTATTAAATTCAGACGCCCCGTACTTCTCTTGAAAATAGTTCACGGGAGATACTTTCTAAAATTGTAACGAGAAATTTGAACATACTAATGGATACAGCATGGTTTTGAATAATCAGACATCAACGATACATAATATAGCTCACGCTCTCGGCATATAAGACGAAAGAATACGTTACATTTACAGAAAGAATTGACCATCAGAAAACTCTGATCGAAGTTGTTTCCACATTGGTTGAATAGTGACTAGAATCCAATTGACATAAAAATTTCACAGTGAAATCTTGGTCCTGAAATAGAATTTTACTCTGTACGTCAGTTTTTTTTATAGTGCAAGACACTTGGGCCCACTACTTATCGTCAGCATCGGAAATGTAATCAAAAAATGCATGGAAGCAGACGGCTCTGTGTACAAGAAAACGGTGAAGTAATTTTTATCTGACGGAAAGGTTGTAGCTTGTACTTCCTGTGGTGAGGAAGGATATCGTATTAATGATTACCTTTCGTAAAATAAAGAAACAGTTGGAGAATATCACGCAAGAACTGTTGGCCAGCGGAATAGGAAGTGTGATCCTAATTCCACTCTACATGCAGATCTAGATCCACAAGCCACCTTCAGTGTTTAAAGAACTGTAAGCCAGGTACTTCTATGACTTCATCGTTTTCTGTCCATGTTCTGGGAGATATACTGGATATAATTTGATGATCATCTTAGTGGCACACTTACACTTAATAAAATAACCCGAGTCATCTTTCTTAGATGTTCTTTATTTTCATTTATCCTACCTAACAATTCAATATCAGATTTCGGGATCAGATGTTGAATTGTATGACGTACCCAGGTGCTAACAACAGACTTCGATTAAAATTTAGTAAGGATTGGAAGTAGGTTAAAGGTCAAGAGCGTCGTCTGGAAGAATCAGTGAGTATAGTAATGGGATACTGAAGTACTGTGGAGTGATGAGATGCGTTTGAGATTGAGGCTATAGCTTGTGCGACATTGAATACCACAGCAGGCTTTTCAGTTTAAGAGGAATATACATCTCTAAACAGGGCTATTATAGAAGCTGGATAGACAGAAGTAGGTACACGGAAGGTAACCCTGAAGAACCCATGGGAAAAAAGAAATACTTCAGTTTGTCGACATAAAAGAGTACGAAAAGGAAAATTCTGGAATGCTGAAATATGTCAGGAGAGAAATAAATAGAAAGTGCATGGAAGCCAAGGCGGAAGACCACAACAAGAATGAGAAGAGATCGAGAAAGAAATGATAGCTAACAGGTCCGACTCTGCGTACAGAAAAGTCACAACAACCTTCGACGAAATTAAAACTAAAAGCGTCAACATTAAGAGTGATGACGGGATTGAGAAAGAAATGGCAGTCGATATTGAAGAACAGGTTCCAGTTTTGGAATCAGAGTTTAATAGAGCTGTAGAGGACCTGACATCAAATAAAGCAGAAACGATAGAGAACATTCTTTCGAATGTATCTGAGCTTACGGGACCGATGGGCAAAGCACACCATCACACTTCCGGTAGAGTATCATCCACACAATTCCAGCGACAGGAAGTCCGACAACTAGCGAATAATCAATATGCATCCTGGCTGCTGACGTGAATAATGCCAGAAGACTGAAAAAGAAAATTATCTGACACATGACTATCGGTTTGGCACTCTTAAAGGAAAGGGTATCAGGGAGGCAGATGTGACATTTCTATTAATAAGAGAAGCAAAATTTAAGAAAAGTCGATACACTTTCACAGGATCTGTAGACCTTAAAAACCGTTCCACAATGTAAAATGGTGCAGGAGGTTCGAAATTCTGAGAAAAAACTGGAGTAAGCTACAGAGAAATACAGGTAAAACAAAATGTACAAGAATCGAGAGGGGCAATAACAATTAAAGACTGAGAACCAAGTACTTGGACGAAAAAAGGAATAATACAAGTATGTAATCTTTCACACATACTCCTCAACGTACACTTCGAAGAAGCAATGACGAAAATAAAAATAATGTTCAAGAACTGGATTATAATTTAGGGGAAAGGGCATCAGTGATAAGATTCACTTATAACATTACTGTGAGAAAGACCTGTAGGATCTACTGAATTCAGTGAACAGTCTAATGAATGCAGAAAATGGATTGACAGTAAAGGAAAGAAAGATGAGAGGAATGAGGAGCAGTGGAAATGAGATTAGCGATAAGACTGGGGACCATGAAGTAGACGAAGTTTAGGAATTATGCTAACTTGGAAGCAAAACAACAGTGTGGACGAAGTAAGGAGGACATAAAAAAGTGATTAACAAGGCAAAGGAGGAGTTGACGTGAACAGAAGTCTGCAAGTATCAAAACATTAGTCAAACAGGGCGATAAATATCTGATAATAAATGTTTAGAAACAATTGTATGGTCGTGACTCATGGACTACGGGAAAACCAGAAAAGTAGAGAATCGACGCGTAACAGATGTGGTACTACAGAAGCAAACTCAAAATTAGGGGAGCTTACAAGACAACGGATGGGGAGATTAACCCGCAGAGTAGGTGAAGAAAGGAACGCATGAAAATCTCTGACAAGAAGATGGAATATGATAGCACAACGTCTGTTAAGGCATCAGGCATTAGTGACTAGCATGCGCGGTACTAGAAGAAGCTATAAACGGTCGAATCTGCAGGGAAGACAGGTTAGAATACATCCAACAACTAACTGAGGACATATGGTGCAAGTGTTACACTGAGGTGGGGAGGTTGGCGCAGTAGAGGAATTCGTGCTGGGCCGCATCCAACCAGTCACAAGATTACTTTACACATACACCAAGGATCATACTCTATCATTACCACTGAATCGGTAGAAAAATGGTTTTGTAGGTTAGCACCAACGAAGACGAAATGCTTTTACTTAGCTATTTTGCAAACTGTCTAGAAGAGTACCGTAAGTCGAAAAGGAGGGTATTTTACACCTAATACCAGCTGTGGCTTACTAGTAAGACAGAAAACATGTTCCAGAAATGAGTTGTATTCCCCACACTGTCGATATGTAGTGGTATATTACCTGTTCATGATGATGTGATGTGTGTATCAACAATGTTTCGTACCTAGACAAATTTTTTCGTCCAATTCATGCTAGCCGGCCGCTGTGGATGAGCGGTTCTAGGCGCTTCAATCCGGAATCGCGCTGCTGCTACGGTCCCACGTTCGAATCCTGCCTCGGTCATGGATGTGTGTGTTGTCCTTAGGTTAGTTAGGTTTAAGTAGTTGTAAGTCTAGGGGACTGATGACCTCAAATGTCAAGTCCCATACTGCTTAGAGCCATTTGAACCATTTAAATTCGTGGTAAATTTTTTGCGTAGTTTTGCAACGCCAGCTAATTATGCATAATTACCGTCTGCAGGGTTCTGATATCACCGGTAGATGCTGTCAGTTTCCACCGGTTCCGAAGTAGCTCAAAGAGAGTACGGAAAAAGTTGTTTTCCTACTACTTTGTCCATCTGACGATTCGTTTACTTAATGTATCGTATTTTATTGTATTCTGCCGCGAGTGTACTGCAAAAATTAATTTAAAGTTGCATAACATGTGAAATTCGAATCTGTGCTGCATATGTTATTTTTACACCATGCTGTAATTCATTTTTACACCACGTTATTATGAAAATGTGCAATATAACTTATATTAAAAGTAAAGGGATGCTTAAGTTTGTAAATCTCCGTATGAAATAGGTTGAAGGATGATGATGAATGACAGCTGTTGAAATGACGGATTCCTTGCATCCCTCATATCCCTGAGGCATTAATATGCTAGCTACAGTTATCTACACGAGTTTTTGAAACTTTGGAAAGCATTTTATTCCTCCGAAGTTTCATGACCCCCACGCGCCCGACTCGAAAAGTAAATCGAAAGTGGAACCTAATAATTAAGGCGTGGTAGGAAAGCAAAATACTGTATGCAGCCGAAACAAAAGAATACAATCACCCATCGATGTACTTACGCAAAACTGGCGATAGTCAATCTACTATGTAAAAGGTAGTTATTGCGTAATCAGTTCAGTTTCCAAAATTAATGCTTTCTTTTTGTTTTGAATTTGGACGAAAATGTTACATATGTAAGTTAGTGCGTACTCATTCGAACTGCGTAGTGTTAGTTTTCGTGTGCGCACACTGTTGCTTGAACGCTGCTAGACTGACGAAAAAAAAGATTTCTCAGAGAAAAACGAAGACACGGCCACTGAGAAGCAGAAATGTGACAAATATTTGTTACTGAACTTGAAAAGTATTTCGATTTACTGTGCACAATGAAATAACAGTCACAGCGTGACAAATGAACCAGTTCGTATCAGGTCCGTGTCGAGAAGAAGTCCAGTAGAATCCAAAACAGAACAAGATGTTCAGCGATCAAAAGCCAAGTCGTTGTACGCCATAGGAAAGTCCTCCAATATGGTAATCCAGCACGTATCCGAGTCCACAACAAATGCTAGGTTCCCACTATAAATTCTGATGACGTCACAAGCTCTCTGAAGCAGCGAAGTACTGTGGACAGCCGGCGCAACTTCTCACACACTGGCCATAAGCACCATTTGACGTGTTTCGAGTGCCTCCTAACGAAGGTCGTGTTGTGCATCAGCGATTGTGCTGTGCCGCTATCGATATCTGTGTCGGAGCCTGAATTGCTGTTATCGCAAAGTAACTGTGATATGGAGATAGTATTTGTAAAATGTGGCATACGTGATTTTAGAATGCTTTGCTGATGTTTTTTTGTAACATATGTAAAATACATTATGTTAAATGTATAATTTATTAAATAATATTTTGTGATTTGTTAATGAAATGAAAACGTTTGTGTGCGTAATTTTATATATTTGTGCACATTTTCATTTGTGTAGCATGAAACACGCTTAGTGGCAATTTATAGTGTATGTATTATGTAAGAGATGGAATGCTTTTGTACTGTACGGAAATTACTGTGGGAGGCATAAAAGGTGGCTTGGATTTTGGTGCGAGCGGGAACGAGAAGAGACAGTCTGTAGGCAGCAGTGAAAGAGGTAACACTCTGTCGGAGCAGGCTATGCTTTGCCTGGAAATCGTTGCACAGTAGTCTCGGATGACTACTTTGAATTATTATCGCGTTGGTACAAGTTGTTGGGCTATATTATGGACGTTAAAACGACGCCAAGAAGAATTAATTAGTCCATACTTTAAGAAAATTGTACTCCGTGCCTTGGGATGTTTAGCCCCCATTACTATCCACCACAACCAACGCCTACAGTCAAAAGGTTACGAACACTACAATTAGAACTGTAGAAGCGTGAACCATTAATTCAAAATTAACTTTTTTGAATAATTATTGTATTAAAACCGAAAACTTGGTTCACCCTGTTACTTATTCCTATAGAGGGTCCTTTCCTGGTGTTTGATTATATCGAGTAGACCTGTTTTAAAAACATTTGAAGTGTAGTTGACGTTAGGACAAATGAAGAAGTCTTCAGTGAACGCGAAATAGAAGATAAAAATTTACACGTCACTGAAGAGTCATTCCCTGACAATCAATCTGCTAAAATTGTTTCTGTCACTCGCACGCCTGACTTAAAAGAAAATGAATTTGTGCGATTGACAGAAATCCACAAAGATTGTACGTGCAAGCTGATGACAGGGATGATAGGTAAAACAGTTCTGATGAAGACGAACTAAAACTTAAGGAAAATAATCTGACTGCTACTGAAAATAAGCAACAGGAACTCGTTACTATCGAACGAATTCACAACTGCATGAACTATGAGACTAGCAATGACCTAGAATTTTTATAGAAATTAAGAAGGGCTTTCATGTTGGAACACGACACTGATATCGAAGATGCCGACTTAAATGAAAGCGGAGATATCATTCGATCAAGTTATTCAGAATTCGAAGAAAATAAAATTACTGGAAACATCTATCTTATAGAAAAAATGATGCAGAAAATGATAATATTCCGTGCGAAAAGTTGCCGAAACGATATATAAACATGAAGAAGAAGTGGTTCAAGAGGAAAGACAAACAATAGGAGATGAGCCATGTGAAGAAGGAATATTTCCAGTACAGGATCCAGAAAAAGGAACCACCAGACAAAATGATTAGTAACAAACAACAACTGAAGATCGTGAAAGAATTTGCGAGCAGAAAAAGAACCACCTGACACGGAATTCGTAGAAATGAACGTCATTTTTTGGGAAGATGGAAAGGTAGATCAAGACGTACAGTGGGAAGGACAAGAGGATAAGGAGGTGACAGTAACTAAACAAACTATGATTCCGATGGACGTTAATGGCTGCAGAACCAGAGCATTACTGGACATCAGCTCTGAAATTAATGCTTTATCTCAATCCTTTTACGACTACATAAAAGGCAAGCCAGGTATAGTCGTAGTGTCTGGCTCTCAAATTACTGCTTTATCTCAATCCTTTTACGACTGCATAAAAGACAAACCGGGTATAGTCAAATGTCTGAACAAGGAATGAGAATTGTAGGCGCGACTGGTAGAAAAGGTAAACCAATAAAAACACAAGTTTTTATAGAACATGTAACAAAAGGCCGTGTTTTCGCACACGATTACCTGGTTATCTCAGAACTTAGCGCCGAAGTAACTGTGGGCATAGAACTTGGAGCAATTTATTCCAAAATCTTAAGTAATAATGAATTCATTATATCATGAATCCAATAGCTCAAATCCTGAAGAAATTATGCTAGGTTACAAAATAAAAAGTTTAATAGAGGAAATATTAGAATACCCGCCCATGAAAGAGATATATTTGGTTAGAAAGAAGAAACTGGCGAGAGAGTTAAGAAGAAAAAAAGCAGAAGTAGGAGCTAAAGGTATGATGAAAAATTAAAATTGAAAAAAGTTAATATTGATGAACTAGACCTTGTGGAAGCTCACGAGAAATCCAGTGTGGCAAATCATGAGGTACCCAAACTTAAATCCGTTTATTATGTTCCTTTTGAAATTCAAGGAATAGCACAAATGCATACCTCCTGCTATATCCTAAGTCCAGAAAACAACTAGGACTCAGAAATATAGTTGACCTAAATAAATATGTAGTTAGGAAAGTGTAAAAATTCCAGCAACTATTATTGTAATACCTATAATAACACCTGCCAAGTTTCAGGTTCTCAAATATGTAGATGGATGATGGAATAAATGAAACAAATGTGTTACTTAGAGGACTGTTAAATGAAATACTGCAGCCTAAGGAGCATAGCAAAATTACAAGGCGAGTCACGAGGAAAGGTACATGGTTTGAGGGGTGACACTATTAGTGATTCTGAACAAGAAGCTTCATACGGACGTATGCCCTATTCCGAATGGTTACCGTGATAGAACACATTTAACAACACTTTTTTAAGTTTTTCTTGAATAACTCGAAAACCGCACCCTCCAGCAAAAACGTGTCGCAGTACAAAATTAAACTATATTAAATTTCCTAAAGAAAGCTCCTATTCATTTTTTTTCTCTAGAACTAATGGTTTGTGCGAAGAGAGCGCGAGAATGTTGGAAAAACTCGCTCGAGGCGCATGCGCTGTAGCGGACGTAGATTTGTAAGCCTATTTGAGGTTTACAATGTACCACAGTTTCATACAGGACAATCAAGTCGGTAAACTATTTCAAATTGGCCTACAAAAACTACGTAAGCTATAGCGCATGCGCATCGAGAGAGTTTTTCAATATTCTCGCGCTCTTTTCGCACAGACCATTAGTTCTAGAGAAAAAAAATGAATAGGATCTTTTTTTAGGTAATTTAATATAGTTTAATTTTGTACTGCGACACGATTTCGCTGGACGGTGCGGTTTCCTAGTTATTCAAGAAAAACTTACAAAAGTGATATTAAATGTGTTCTATCTGGCAAACCATTCGGAATAGGGCATACGTCCATATGAAGTTTTTTGTTCAGAATGACTAATGATATCACCCCTGAAAGCATGTACCTTTCCTCCTGACTCACCCTGTATAGTTTAGACGTCAAAGAACTGCGCAAACATGTCAGGGTAAAAAAGCAGCCAACAGACAAAGTTATTCAAAAAGTTATACAGAGGATAATTAAGTAAAGTGGAAAATGGACTGCTTATAATCTCATTAAGAGGCGGTCAAAAAGTGAAGTTTGTGCAATATGGTTCAGAAGAATTAAAAGGACTGCCATAGTACCCGTACTGGGTGCAGCAAGCTTTTCCAATAATACGTAAAATTGTGTATAGTTTATGTAAAAAGTGTTTTCTAGGTAAAGTGTGCTTTCATGATATATTTTGTAATGGAATTTCAGTGTATAACGTCTGTGTAATTTGTGTAAGCTTAGAAAATATTTTCATAATGACAATGCTTGAACGTAGATGAACTGATAAACAGAATTTTTCTTGTATATTTCGATTATACTTACCAGTTAAGACGCATAATTGAAACAGGTGTATAACACTATTCAACTATTCATCTACTTTGTATAATTTTTTTCCCCTTCATATTTTATTGCAAAGTAACTGCGATACTCAAAGACTATTTGTAAAATTTGCTATATGTGTTGTTAGAGTGCTGTGTTAATGCATATTTGTAACTGATGTGTGTGTATATATATATATATATATATATATATATATATATATATATATAATTTACTAAGTAATAACTTGTCATGGGTTAATGAAATGAAAACGTTTGTTTCCGTAATTTTATATATTTCTGCACATTTTCATTTGTGTGAAATGACACAAGCTTAGCGGCAATGTATAGGATATTTACGACGTAAGAGATGGAATGATTTTGTACTGTACGGAAATTACTGTGGGAGCATAAAAGGTGGCTTGGGTTTTGGTGCGCTACCTGTAGAGCAGCGGTGAAAGGCAACACTCGGACGGAGCGGGTGATGCTTTGTCTGGAAATTTATGCACAAAAGCCTCGGAATACGACTTCGAAATTATTACGGCTTCGGTACAAGTTGTTGGGCTATGTTATGGACGTTGAAACGATGCCAGAGGAATAATTATTCCATACTTCAAGAGACCTGTACGCCCTGCCATGGGTCGTTTAGCCGCCGTTACTATCCACCACAACCAACGCCTACAGCCAAGAGATTATGAACAGTATAATTAGAATTGTAGAAGCGTGCACCATTAATTCAAAATTAAACTTTTTTTAATATTTATTATGTTAAAACGTAAAATTTGGTTAAACCTGTTATTTATTGCTCATCGTTCATGTATACAAGGTCGTTTCCTGGTGTCTGATTATTCCGAGTAAAGCTGTTTCAGAAAGATTTGAAATCTTTTATTCAGTACGTGCAGACACAAATTTTTTTGAATAAATGTCTGAAAGTAATTGTTCTTTCGGCCAGCCTCGTCGTCAATCTCGTAGTGTCTAGGAACCTGCGTACTCGGTTCGCTAGACAAACATTTAAACAAGTTGTATTAATGAATTTTATTACAATTAATCAAATATAATACTTAACTTTGGCGATTATCTGATGTGTCGCAAGCAAAGGGCGACATACGAAGTAATCAATGTATGTAGTGGCTGCTGATCTGTAACTGAGAAAAGTCTTTCCTGAACCGCTATCGAAGTGCCTACCGTTGATGCTGCCATACAAGTTGCTAATCTTGAAGCTGCTATCGAACTGTGCCGTCACCAGTGCGGCGCAGCGCTAGTGTCCTCTTCGCGTAGGGGCCGCTGTTGTCGCGTTGTCGTCCTGGAGGGGGGTTCGGTCAGCGAGCGAATCGCTGACCGCTTCTCACGGCCGTCTCTTCTCTTTCATTCCCGACTGGCGTGGTGGCGCTTGACTTTACGCCGTAACAGTTGTGAACTATTTTTCTTTAAGTTACAGAAAGTAAATAAATTTTGAGTAAAGTACAGATAAAATTCTTTGAATTGTAAATAAAATTCAGTAATTTGGCTCAGTAACACTGATATATGGTTGCATATAAACACTGAATGACAAAGTACAAGTCGTGATGAACAGAAAACGCTTATGCTATTAGAATATTTAAGTACTTAGTTTGTTGGTTATACAGAATGCAAACATTGAAGTTCCCTCTGGTCAATTTTTTTTTCTGCACGTAGTAATGATTAAAGATTTTTGGTTTTCTTAGATCAAAACTATATATGTATGTGAGTGTAATAAAGATTCTTGAGTTTTTCTCAAAACCATATCCTGAAAGTTTCATTTATTTGTGAAGTTATATTAAGGAACAGAAGGAAATAGGGCAAATTTATTTCTGCTTTTTCTGAAACTTAACCTTTTAGGTGCCTAGATAACCTGGCAACTGTAAATCCATTAGAAAAACCACTTAATTAACTTGATACAGAAAGGTCGTAGATTGAGTATTATTCCATTTCTATTGCGTTCCTTTATAAAAGCTAGAACACTCTTAGGAAAAGGAACTAATCGTCTGATTCCCATATCCATTAGTCACACATAATTGTCAAATCCTGCAAAAGCGATGACATTGTACTACATGCACAGTTCCTCACGTAATAGTGGTTATACACGGCTCCTGTGACAGAAACTTTTGGTACTATAACAGCTCGCTATAGTTAGTCATTATGACTCAGCTGCGCTAACTGGATGACGATAACGCTATCGAACGTCATCGTTCAATAAAAAGTAAAGATGCATTGCAGGTTTCTGGCAGCGATGCTCTTGGGTTTCAGCCGGCCGCGGTGGCCGTGCGGTTCTAGTCGCTGCAGTCCGGAACCACGGGACTGCTACGGTCGCAGGTTCGAATCCTGCCTCGGGCATGGATGTGTGTGATGTCCTTAGGTTAGTTAGGTTTAAGTAGTTCTAAGTTCTAGGGGACTGATGACCTAAGATGTTAAGTCCCATAGTGCTCAGAGCCATTTGAACCATTTGAATCTTGGGTTTCAAAAACCTCTGCTCAAATTATACTGACAGAAATAAACTCCCTTTCTTTAAAATTAAAAGTATAGCCGGATACGACGGATTTATTGCTTTTTAAATGAAAATTTTTGTGATTTATTTATTGCAGTATCGTCTTATCGGCTTGAGAGCCATTTCAAGTGCAAGATGAGACGACTGGTATATACGTCATACGCGCTTGCTCTGCTCGGGTTTTGACGATGAGCGTCATTTAGACACGTCTGATACTGATTTTTCCAGTTTTTACCTCGCCCTTGAAAATGACTCTACAGTAGAAACCGCGATAGTGTATTGAGTAAGTAATAAATACAGTTAATGTCGGCAATGATTTTATTTGAAAAGCGTATTGTGGTTTTGTTTCTTAACCGAGGAAAACCCGGAAAACGGTTTCAAGACGCCGACTGTGTTTGGAATTGTTAACTCGACTCAGCAAATTAACTAAGACGTAAACACATCTTTAAGGCCCAAGTTGAATTACTATGCAAAAACGGATTAAATAACACGATGAACTGTTAAGACCCTAGCTGTGGATGCTGAAGTGGTCAATTGCATACTATTGAAACTGTTATTAATAGAAGATATCAACAGAAACAAATTTCACATGAACACAGTGACTTATTCATATAAAACACAGAAATGAAACGCGTCTGACTATGTGACAATACTACGTTAAATCCAAAATTACACTTTATGGTTTGCACTAAGTGAACCTGCTAGTTCCAAGAGTTACTTTAATGGTTTGAGAAAGTTCTCTGCAATGATCTGACTAAATTCCGACCAAGGATTCTCTTCAGGTCCCGGTGGTGCTAATAATGCTCACCGAAAATTATTGGCATGGCACGTTCGGAGAGTTGCTGATGCGGTTCGCTCTCTGAAGAACAGGGCGAGGGTAGCCCTGCAGGCACGAAGCCGGCCGGTGTGGCCGATCGGTTTTAGGCGCTTCAGTCTGGAACCGCGCGACCGCTACGGTCGCAGGTTCGAATCCTGCCTCGGGCATGGATGTGTGTGATGTCATTAGGTTAAATAGGTTTAAGTAGTTCTAAGTTCTAGGGGACTGATGACCTCAGATGTTAAGTCCCATAGTGCTCAGGGCCATTTGAACCATTTGCAGGCACGAACCCTGGGAACCCGGTCGTCTGCTAGAGTGGTGACCACAGCCCACAGATATAAGTTCAGCGCCATGATCAGCGTCGAATTTCAATATTTTCCACCTAAACCATACAGCATGCTCTACCCCTTTCCATCTAGCAAGACATACCGCCAACCGTTGCCTAAGAACTCTCGGTCCGCCGATAACGCTATTGCTTCTTCCGCAAAAAATTCCGCGAAGAAAAACGCATCCCATTAAAACTCCAACGACTTTTCGATCTGACCATCTTTTCCAAAAAACTTCTCCCTATGATCCGTCCTTTTGTCGTCACAAGCATTTTTACCAATCATGCGTTTCCGCGCCCAGCAATTAACGTCTCATCACAGTTCGTAAGAAAGTAAGAAACTGCTCACAACACAAAGGTCTTACTTTGCGGGATTCCATGTTTCATTTTGAAACCACGTGACTGTCATCTGCTTAAGACACTATTTTAAACGTTGCAATGCGCTAATCTTCCACTGATGAAAGTTCTTTTCCTCCGTACAGTTCGACCGCTAGGCCGGAGACGTATCAAACACAAACAATTACACCAGGCACCCTGGAATTCACCCGGCGATGCAATTTTCACACTGACAGCTACTGACGCCAGTTGTGCAGTTTTATGTGAGTGCCTGAGTCCCTTCTGGCTGCTTGGGTTTGCCTTTTATTTACAACTGACACAGACTTTCCCAAATCCAATATGCACCCTGTTTGCAAGCTCTCACAGTAAACAAAGTAAAACATACCGGACACATGTTTTATGTAGTTAAGATATGAAATTAGTTAGAGATCAGTACATACAGTCACTACAGTCCAGTTTGTTATTGCAAGCTATTATTGCAATATTCCACCTCCTCATTATCCTCTTTAATGAATGTAATTCTCAGATCAAACAAAAAGTATATGCCAAATGGCTTGCCTTTTCCATGGTTTTATTGCTGTTTACGTACAACCTCCTCCCTACAAATGTTAGCACTGTGTTTACGATACTGATCTCATTTGTACAGGAGCTACAATCCATGTGGGACTCTTAGCTCAGGCTTAAAACTTTGGAAAAGATTTCTAAGTTCTGTAAATTGGCATCCTCAATCTGTGCAACTGTCCCAGATCAGTGAAAAGTGATGAGTCGGATCTTAATACGGTACTGTTCGCTAAAAGTGATTGCTACCATGAACCATGGACTTTGCTGTTGGTGGGGAGGCTTGCGTGCCTCAGCGATACAGATGGCCGTACCGTAGGTGCAACCACAACGGAGGGGTATCTGTTGAGAGACCAGACAAACGTGTGGTTCCTGAAGAGGGGCAGCAGCCTTTTCAGTAGTTTCAGGGGCAACAGTCTGGATGATTGACCGATCTGGCCTTGTATCACTAACCTAAACGACCTTGCTGTGCTGGTACTGCGAACGGCTGAAAGCAAGGGGAAACTACAGCTGTAATTTTTCCCGAGGGCATGCAGCTTTACTGTATGGTTAAATGATGATGGCGTCCTCTTGGGTAAAATATTCCAGAGGTAAAATAGTCCCCCATTCGGATCTCCGGACGGGGACTACTGAAGAGGACGTCGTTATCAGGAGAAAGAAAACTGGCGTTCTACGGATCGGAGCGTCGAATGTCAGATCCCTTAATCGGGCAGGTAGGTTAGAAAAGTTAAAAAGGGAAATGGATAGGTTAAAGTTAGATATAGTGGGAATTAGTGAAGTTCGGTGGCAGGAGGAACAAGACTTTTGGTCAAGTGAATACAGGGTTATAAATACAAAATCAAATAGGGGTATCGCAGGAGAAGGTTTAATAATGAATAAAAAAAGTAGGAGTGCGGGTAAGCTACTACAAACAGCATAGTGAACGCATTATTGTGTCCAAGATAGACACGAAGCCCATGCCTACTACAGTAGTACAAGTTTATATGCCAACTAGCTCTGCAGATGATGAAGAAATTGATGAAATCTATGATGAGATAAAAGAAATTATTCAGGTAGTGAAGGGAGACGAAAATTTAATGGTCATGGGTGACTGGAATTCGAGAGTAGGTTTCTGAGACTTAGGGAAAAATGCAACTAAAATGTAAATTTTCAGGAACGGCTTCTAAAGTTTCAAAAGACTGTAACTCACTTAATATATCAATTTTTTACTCTTAGTCACTCAGGAGCGCCCTGCACCATACTGTATATCATCCTCTCGATCCGTTTCCAAGTTTTTTCTTCTTTTCCTCTTTCTGGACTCATTAGTGGCCAAGTGTCCTGCATGATCTGCTTTATTAATACGAACTTTGTCCATCCGTTCTCTGATGTAGTTTGTTCCAGGATTAATTCCCATATGCTGTAGCACTTTCACTCTACCAATGTTGCCATCATTAAAAGCAATAACAGCATCACTGACCCCATTTTAGTGTCTTCATTCCAACAAAAATAGTTTTTGGTAAGCGAGTCCATTTAAGATTATTGAACGACTCATTGGGATTTTAAACAAGTCTTCAGTATTATTTCCAGTGGCCGTCCCATAATATTGCTGTAGTTCATCAATCATTTTGTCTGTCAACCTACCTCTTATGGTTTTACCATCAGAAAGTTTCTTGTCTCTCAAAGTTTGTTTCAACTTCCTCAATGTGGTGCCCATCCTCTTCTGGACATGACCAACACATTCCAGTATCGCGATAATCTTTTCACCATAAGGCTGAGCGGCTACTACACTGTTATAAGCTATTGCATCTCCATCACCTAAGTTCTTAGTGTAACACACCCCCCTTTCATTCAGAAATCGACTAAGAATTTCAATAGCTGCGGAGGCCTCCATACCACCCGTTATTCCTTCATAATTTCTGTCACAGATATGCCCTTCTTCATTCCCTGACTACACTTATAACAATGTTTGGTTAAAATCTGGAAATCTATTACATTTCCAGTATCCATACTGGACACCGTAGCAACAGAATTATTAGAACTGCAGCTACGCTTCTGCCAAGTACCTTCAAAAGCTACTGGTATGATAGTCGTATCATCATTTATTTCAACAGCTTCGTCTGCAGTGCCCTTCAATGACTCACTTGCAAAAGATTGCACAGCGGCTCCAATAAATCCTCCATACTTGTCGATTTTACAAGGTGGGCGTGGTATATTCATCACGGCACACATTGTTTCTGCTGCAGTGTGTCTTTTACCAGTAGCTCTCAATCCACAAAACCACCTAACATTTACTTCAATTCAGAATTCCAAAATTAATGAGTCTATTTACAACTGATACAATTAATCATAAGTTTCTGGGCTAGTCCGTTTGATACCTCACTGTCTTCATACTTCACAACACACACATTCACCTAAGACCCTTGTTAGGATGAGTAAATCTATCAGAATATAACCTAGTCTACCATTTACATCACTTTCGTTTTGAGAAAACTGAGTATCACAACGTTTTATTTTTATCTTCGCAGGTCTAATGGGTGTTTCTCTAGATGCTGACGAGTCTGCCTGTTTTCCATTGTCTGTAACCTCACATGCCACATGTTGAACACAATGTTTCCCATTATTTGAACCCACGTTTCTTAAAAACACTTCGTTTTGGCGTCATACTTTACTTTTTGAGAGATTTACCAATCTATTCGTCACTTTTCCTCGGAAAAAAGTTAGCATTTTGACATGCATCGCGTGTTTGTACTACGTATAAAACGATACGATATTATTTTTGACAATGTTATCAATACGAACACGTAATTTAACCTTTATAACACAGCAATCCACAGCCTTCTATATAAAAAATGATTGACTTTATTAACTCTTGAAGTAATGTACGTAAAAATTTTAACATTCTCAGCCGGTGTAGATTATATATAAAAAAATAAAATACTTCCCATGCGAGTTTATAAGTTATGTATAAATCTTTTTAGTCGGAGAATTGCCTATGTTATAATGAAATAATAATCCGAAAATGTTAAAAAATAAATTTTTCCGTTGTAAGTCCTCTTAAGCCACATAGTCGAAATTTTATAAAGTATGCCACTTATCTTATTCAAGATGTAAACGTTGGTAAAACAGTCATCACAAAGTCAGGGTGTCAGTGCAAGGGACTAGCGAATTAAGTTATCAGTCATCATCAGAATGGGAAGAAATTACATGTGGTGTCCCACAAGGATCCATCTTAGGGCCTTTGCTTTTTCTTGTGTACATTAATGATCTCTCATCAGTTACACTGCCAGAAGCAGAGTTCGTTTTGTTTGCAGATGACACAAGTATTGCAATAAATAGTATGTAGAGTGTAGTTCTAGAAAGATCTGTTAATGATATTTTCATGGATATTAAAAAATGGTTTATAGCCAGCTCACTGACATTAAACTTCGAAAAGACTCACTATATGCAATTCAGAACCTGTAAGAGGTTTCCACCCAGCATGTGCATAAAGTATGAAGAAGAGCAGATAGAAGAGGTTGACAGTCTTAAATTCCTGGGATTACAACTTCATAATCAATTCAGTTGGGAGGCGCACACCACAAAACTGCAAATACGCCTTAACAAATCTGTATTTGCAATTCGAGTATTAGCAGACATAGACGACATAAAAATGAAAAAGCTTGCATACTTTGCCTACTTTCATTCCATGGTATAATATTTTGGGGTAACTCTTCAATTCAAACAAAAGTTTTCAGAGTCCAAAAGCGTGTAATACATATTATTTGTGGAGTAAATTCGCGGACGTCCTGTAGAAACCTCCTCGAAGAACTGGGTATACTAACTACTGCCTCTCAGTATATTTACCCCTTAATGAAATTTGTCCTAAATAATATATCTCTTTTGCCAACAAACAGCTCAGTTCATAAATACAATACCAGGAACAAAAATGATCTGCACAAGGACTTAAGAGCACTTACTTTAGTTCAAAAAGATGTCCACTACTCAGGAGCACTCATCTTCAATAATTTGCCAGCAAACATAAAAAATTTAGTTACAAATAAAGATCAGGTTAAAAGGAGTCCGAAAGACTTCCTAGTGGCCAACTCATTCTACTCCATTGACGACTTTTTAATAGAAACAAATGATGTATTGTATATGTATATATATTCATACTATTAGTATTGTTATTTCAGCTTAAAGAAATTGACATGTGCCACATCCACGAGGGTCTCCTCAGCACGGATCTACGGAACAAAAAACCTAATCTAATCATGTACTGACACCTATAATCAGTCAGCAAATCTACAAGCAAAATAATCAACTCACATAATTAATATACTTTTCATATACAAATGATCAACGTGTAAAACTTGCTTAATACGTCACTGATCTTTACTAGCGTAAAGTAAATTTTTGATGGGCTGCAGGCAATAGTGAAACTCACTGGCTCCCGCAAGACTAGAACAGTACTTACTACCACCATAGATCACTATGCTGAGGCAGCATTCGTAACAGTACGACAATGCACGAGGTGGTTCTAACGGTGCATAATTTTTCTTATTTACGAAAATGCTCATTTAAGAAATAATAAGTAATTAAGCGATAAGTCACTATAGCCGACATGTCCTTAGAGAGAGAATCAAGAAACTGTGTCGATATTTTTAAAGAAATATTATACCTCGTTTAGTTTGCGGTGTCAGTTGCATATTTTTGTGGTATATACAGTTTCGATCTCCTTGGACCATCTTCAGATCTATGTAGTCGTGTCTGTATCGGAACTGCATATCAGAATACCGGAACTACGTGTCAGAACACCGTAATCTGATTTGTAGATCCGAAGCAGACACGACGAGTTGCTTACGCAACTACTCAAACCTGAAGATAATCTACGTAGACCGAAACTATACATAATGTAAAAATTTGCAACTGAGACTGAAAAATAGATGTGTATATCATTTTGGCACAAACGCTCACATGCAGCAGCCAATAAAAGCTTAGGATTGGCCTGTCGGTGCCACATTAAGTAACTGAAGGCGACCACTAAACTCCGGTGACGTGTGAAAACGACACGTCTGGCGCTCCTAGGCCGCTTACAATGATCAGTATTTTCTAATGAGTAACGTAACCAGTGCTGCAAGAGCCACAGATCGTCCAGAGACCAACTGTTTGTTTTTGGAGTCTCCACAGCAGAGGACCTTGCTAAGTACAGCCAGCTTCAAGATGAAAATATCGCAGAAATCTTAGTTGCAGAGTCAGTAGCAGGCAATGACCGGGTTAGCGCGGCAGTCTCGTCGCAACAACGCCTTCGCTCCCGTTGTTGCACGTGCAGCGCCTTCGCGCCTGGCACTCTTCTACGGGAAGTAAAGAGTCGTAAGACGATCGCGCACAGCCCCCGAGAGGCAGCAGCCGGCGTCACCCGCTAACAAAGGGCGGCACTGGGACTGCACACAGCACAGTGGCTGCGCCGGCGCCGGCGGGGCTTCGCGTGTCTCATTATCCTCCCGCCTCACCTAACCTGTCCCAGCACGTCCATTACCAGCCGCGCTGCGCGCTAGTGCGGGGGCCGAATCCATGCCGCGCTCCACTGGCAAGACTCCGGGCTACGAAAATTTCAAGGTCCTTCTGTCGCCGGTGCCTGCTGCTGACACCGCCCCCAGCTATAGATGTCAGCAGGCTGGCTGCCGTACTAATCCCGCTGCCGCCTGCTCTCAAATGAGCTCAGACTCCCCCCCCCCCCCCACCCACCCTCCCACGCCACCCCCAACCTGTTCCGTCGGAGCCAGGTACGCGCCTCGCAGTAATTACCTTTACTTAGTTCTCGAGCGACCCGCCGCTCTGGACTTCCATAATGAATTTAAAGATCCTGCCCCGACTGTGACGACGGCGGCGGCGACAGCGATGAAGATTTCGGGCACTTCCAACTTCGCCGTGCTGCTACGGAATACAGGTTTCATGAAAAAGTAAATATTTATGAAACACGTCGGTATCGAAGTAGGTGCAAATTTACAATACGCCCGGTAGGAGTAGGGCAGTTTCTTTCAGGAAAAAGCTTTCAGGTGACGTCGCAGCTCTATAACTGAACCGCTGACCCAATTCATTGTTCTTGGCCCTTCTATCTAGTTGTAGATTGCCTGCTTAATGGCTTCCAGGAGCAACAAAAACTTGATTTTCAGTATTTCGTATAATTATTGACAGAGTTAAAAAATTAAAAATGCTGTCGTAATCCACTCATTAATAGGTATAATCGTAAGTTCAACGTTTGTCGCAATACGGTGAGCACTGCTGTTGACCTGTGTGTATGTCCTGTGACAAGGTAACTAATGACGTGGAAATTACCCATATTATATTAAGGTAACTTTTATGAGAACGCCTGGAACAATACTAGCAATTTTCCTAATGCTGACGTGGCTCTCACCAAAATGGCTTCACTAAAAACGTGAACTCTTAGTAGGGCGAAATTGTAGGATCATAAGAGTTCTTTTCTGAACATTTTGAGATACAACTATTCACATTAGTTCTCTTACCGACTTCATTATAATTTTTTTGTCGAGGTCAGCAAATTGTATGTTCTATTTGCCGGTCAATACTTGGAATATAATACATGGCTAACAGTCTTACTTAGATGCCTGAAACTTTACGTATACATTAACAACATGTCCATCTAAAAAAAAAAAGAATACTATCATGTCATTTCAATCACCGCTTTTTGCTCTAGAAATATTTACATCTGATCATCGAAATTAAGATCTTTTTGTGTAGCTAACCGGTATGAATTTTTCTTCCTGTTGATAGTATGTCAGTTGTAATCTACTTCACACCAAACAGTATCTTGAAACATCTGTAAGTTTACCAAATCTCAAGCTTAAACAGAGTTCTTGTGTGTAAGATAAACATGAAAATTTAGTTCTCAGGAAATTCAATTCAAAGTTATATTTGTCCAATTGAACACCTCTGCCATTCCTAATATATTCCCCGTTGCATAATCTTCTTGGCGTACAGTCATGTTCAAAAGTATCCGAACGACCTGAATTGCATTTCGCCTGATTCGCATGCAACCCACATAACGCAGCTGTCTAGCAGGTCCTCTAATCACTCCTTGGTACAGTCGTTTGACTATTGAAAATGGTTCCAACAAGACCGAGACTCAAACTCGGTCGGGCACACAGTTTTAATCTGCCAGGAAGTTTCATATCAGCGCACACTCCGCTGCAGAGTGAAAATCTCATTCTGGTTCCAACAAGGCACCACTAGAAAACACTGCTCTATATCGCAATAAATCAAGATGTAAAGTAATACTACGATACTGCAAGTATCAGGGAAAGCCTTATCACATTTATTACAATAAATGACATACCAGAAATGTTACCACTCTCATAGTTACGTCAGATAGGTAATGCACGTAGTAAGTTCGTCGTATTCATGATTTTCTCTTCAAAGTAACATACCGTACTTATTATTTAACACAAAATGACATTAAAAATTTAAGTTATTCACGAGCAGCTAGATGAGAATATGTATGAACTTCAAATGACACGACGAACCGTCTCGCTCTGCATACGGATTCAAACTTAGGTTATGCAGACTAAGCAAAGATTTCGTGACTGACGGAAACTAACAGTCATTCCTGATTAGGCATACAGAGAGTGATATACCTCGATTTTAGACAGTATCAGTTATCAAATACCAACTTTAAATTACATAACGCTAACATTTTCAACGGACGCGAATTCCTACCCAGCACCTATTGTCCCTGTTAACGAACTACGAGAGATGTTAAATATTGCTTCTTAACAAGTAACTTATTTGACATGCCGTGAGTTAGATCTTTGTGTTGGACAGGCATTCGAACCCAGAACCTAATAAGATAGATATCGAAGCACAATCAACTGTGAAATGTCGGATTTTCTCGGCAGTAGCTAGATGTTTTAACTGAAATGACGAGAGGAAACATTAATTTTTTCCCTCCCAGGTCTCCAACCCGGCACCTATCGCTGTTATATTCTAGAGACAACTAACGATAAATATGGGTTTGTTGCACCAGCAGCGACATGTGAGCATGTTTGAACTAGAAATAATATGACGAAGAGTTCAGTGCTGACTGGGAAAAGAGCTCCACGCATATCGTTGTTGGCTACACACAAAGAGACGTCAGCTACAGAATTTTTCTCCACCAGCAGCTCTTGAACTTACAGTGATCTCGCAAATAGTTCTGTGTCTCACTGGGAGTCAAAAACGTCAAATATCGTTAGTGTTGACAACGAATGAAAATACATTAAAAATCTAAATTATTATCCACCAGCAGATAGGTGTTCTCGTGCTATAGCTTGATAATACATAATGATATTTCATTGTAAAAATACAGCAACCAGCCACTTTTTAATGCGTTTTTTTTATGCCAATATGCATTAAAAAGTGGCTGGTTGCTGTATTTTTACAATGAAATATCATTATCCACGACCACGGAGCTCAACAGTCCAAATATAATGGACAAATTGTTAATACATAATGAAATCTTTAGTGCCGTGCCAGGATTCGAACCCATTCACGCGCAATATGTGGAGATGTTGAGGAAACTGGAGTTTTGAAGAAACAACAAACTGTAGCATGTTCAGTAAATCAATTTACTTGGTTGACCGAATCACCATGAACTAGCTGCCTCAGCTACCCAGTGCATGTATTTATCTTTATTTTGTAATCACCAAAATAAAATCACAAAACTGCCACCAACATAGAACTGCCAACAGTGCAGGATGCAGAAATTAAAATAGGAAGTGTTCCTTTCCACTTGAGCTACTCTATTGCGCTATCGGTTTGTTGAAAACGTCATGCAGTGCAAAAGAAAAGGTATAACTGTTAGTCTCTCATAAGTATTGACCTGGCGATATGCATTGTCCCACAGCGCTGTGGAATGCAGAAGTTCTGGAGGTGCTATAGCTACCTGTCAGCTAGTGGCGTAATGGTAAGTATCGCGCACGGTAAATAAGATGTCGTGAGTTCGAGTACATTCACTGCTATATTTTTTAAAATGCAATTCTGCTGTCTGCTAAAATTATCAATCTAATGGAACTTGTAACATAATTTCCTTCACTTCTCAACCAAAAATAGTCGTATGTGGAAAAAGGGCAAACTTCTGTAACATTTTGTTCTTTTCAGGTTTAATAGACAGCCAGACAGTAGATGCATCTCGAAACTTTTGTATTATGTATGGGTAGAGCGCATCGTGCCAAAATATGTCGGAAAAGTATTTTCTACATTAGCTGTCGTCTGGTAGTGGCATTTTATTCTTCTTCAAACCTTGTTTGACAGCTTTAACCCAGAACAAATTTTCTACATGCATGTAATCAATAAACTGCATGTGCATTTTCAGACTGTTATAGATGATGATTAATTTCTCTCTCATGTTTACTATTGTTTTAACAACATTAAAGGAAACCTTACGAAAATTGTGAACCGTATTATAAAATATGAAATAAAACTACCCACGATAACCTTACGACGAAAGTCTGTTTTAATAAAATTGAGTATCTGTACACAAGCGTGCCTCTATCGTCACGAATTGGTAAAATACTGCTCACTTAGATTTTGATTGGGTCTGTGTTTAATTGGTATGCTGTGTCATACTCGAGAGGTATGCAATTGTGGCATTTCATAAATAAAGTTATGTATTCCTAGAAACCCAAAATTTGCTTGTCAGCAGCGGAAAGAGACGTTACCTGTTGCGCAGCATTGTAAGTTTTTCATCATTGCACTATGAGCCGAAAGTATTTTGTTGCGATTTCCTTATCGATGTTTGATCTGACTGCTTGTAGCTTTTTCACAGAAGGGATAAAAACGCTACACTCAGTGAGACTGGAACTGCGAACCATATCAGATGCCTTTTCACAGGTCAGTACGTTACCACAGCGCTGGCGAAGAAGTATGTGTCTTAGTTTCCTCTTACGAGACCAATAGTGGCTAGAACCCGTATTTGAAGGACGAGATTAGTTGCGATTTCCACGTGCAACGACTTTCCTGGGCTGAAAACCGTAAATTTACAATCTTTTGTTGCACCTCAAGCGATAAAAACTCAGATTATTCAATGGAAATGACAGGTAAAATCAAGTGAACTTTGAGGCTTAATTCGGTGCACACACAACAAGTAACTCGTCGATCACAGTGTTGCCAAACATACATTGCCTTGTTGCCAAATCTCAGTTACAATACCGGCAGGAAGAAGACGAACCGATGTGATCTTACAACGGGCTGGGAAGTGACCATAGCTGGCGTCTCAAAGTCGCGGCTGCTACAGCCTGGAATACGTAATGCGTCTGATTCGCATTTCTGTAACTAGGTTTAGGGACTGGAGCGTAGTTACTAATAAAACTCAGAACTGATTGCAAACTAAGCTTCATAAATCGGTAACTCTCATAGTTGTTTTCATATTTCTTTCGTAAGTGCAGTAAAAACTAAGAAATTCATTCACAGACGTATTCGTGCTTCGTCGATAGTCGAGCACAACAAACAAATAAAAAAAAAGAATGTGTGTGTGTGTGTGTGTGTGTGTGTGTGTATGTGTGTGTGTGTGTGCGTGTGTGACAGAGAGAGAGAGAGAGAGAGAGAGAGAGAGAGAGAGAGAGATAAAAATCAAAAATAGAGAGAGAGAGAGAGAGAGAGAGAGAGAGAGAGTAAAATATTGTAAAGGAATTGAATCATGGTATGTAAAGAAATCTTTCATTAAAATGACTCTTTCCGCATCATTACGAAATGTCGTATTCATGATTTATGGAACAATTATTAATCTAATCTAATCTAATCATATCATATTGCTGACTATCCATGAAGAGTCACTAGGTACCGAAATTTTCGCCTATATCAGTAACCATATTTAAACTTGGAAATAAAAGACGACAGTTTTTGTAATAAACCGGGACTCCTATCAAGACTTTTTCATCCCTGTTAACTAACCACGAAATATGTCTGATATACCTCTATTCTGATGTAACAAAGTGTGCATGCATTTAAAGATGAAGCACATGATGTGAAGTTCTGTGACGGAGATACGAACCCAACACGTAATTGGATTGTTAACTAAGTAAAATCAAATTTTACGTATTGGTTATTCTTACCAGCTGCTACGTGCTTGACTCTAAAATTAGGATACAAACTTTTGTGCCCAAGCGACAATCGAACTGCTCACCTACCGTGCATCCACGAATATAGCTTAAGTATCAGTTGCTTACACACCAGTAGTATGATGTGTGCGTGTTTGACCAGAAATAACGACACCTATTGCGATTGTTGGCAACACATGAACAGACATTAAAAATGCACGTTAATTTTCACTAAAAGGCCGGTGTGCACGTGATAGGGCTTGAAATGAAATAATGAATAATTTTGTACTCCATCAGGATTCGGACCCATATACTCACCTTTGGAGAAGACCTAGAGAAGACTGCAGTCTTGAGAAAAGGAACAAAATGATTGAACTATACTGAGATTCAGATCCACGAAAGAGGAGATACGAATTCCAATCACAGTCCAGCACGAAATTTTTCAACGTCTCTAGTTCAATCACGTACAAGTACAGTAAGAGCCCTGTTCCTTTAAATGGCTACCGGTTCATCAAATAAAATAAAATTTTCTAATGTAAATAAGTTTACTGGCGACTGTATTTGTGTTTACCATGACTTCCGCTATGTCATTTCCCAACGTAAACTGGCTCTGCCCAGTTGGTAATGAACGAACGTGATGTTTAAAGCGGATTCTGGATTATAACATCTTTCTCTTGATGTTACCGGGGGTAAAGTAAATCTGTTTGTGTCTCTTAAAAGTAAATGCCTGAACCCATGCATTGCAGCTGTGATAGTTCGTTCTGCTAGACCATTGTGGCCACATTTCCCAGCCCCAGGAGTGTGCTGTAACAGGTGATGTGCTTAGCTTACAAAATTAGTCACGGTGAAAACACGCGAGACTATTAACTGGTTAAGTAGAAGCAAGCTTCTGAAGCGGATATTATACTATTCTCATGTCCGCAGGATGTAAAGACTCTTCTAGGCATCATAGACTCGATGTGAAGCCATTTTGAAGTTTTCACAAATTCAGCAAATTTCATAGTTCTAGAAAATCCGCTGGGAAGTGTGAAGTTACCCGATAATTCGATTATTACCGTCATTTTTACTATCATTTTCTTCATACCGCTGCTGGAACACTGTACTTGAAGATCATTTGATTCCTTTTGGTCATTATAGAAGTAGTTTCCCAAGAACAGGTTCTTTCCCTATCTACGGAATCCTTTTCATGTTAATATCAAACATCAGTAATAACTCGTAGATTACATTAAAACTAAAGTAATTGATGAAGACGTTACTTGATAACAAAAACGCGCTGGCTTTCTTCATATACTTGCGCCTAGACATGGCTATCGAGTACTGCCAAACCAAAAAACAAGAGATCTTACTGCCTTCCGATATACGTCGCTGTCAGTTCTTCCATATGATTTGGTCGACATGACCTGTTTCAAGTTGTGTATGATGGACAATGTTTTAGAAAATCATTTGTTTTCCTTTGAAATAAACAGAAAGATTTTCACTCTAAGCTATCCAAGTACAAAATTTTCGCAATATTAGTTCAAATTTAATATTCGCTTCTATAATGTAGGAAAGTATTTCACAGTTGCAAAACTTGCAGCCGACTCATTGACCTTACACTTAGTCGCAGACCATAAATTCCAGCTCAGAGTGACACCAGATTAAGTAACCTAACGTAGCGATGACTGTTTGCCAGTGATCTTTCTCACCGGAAAATACGCAGTTCACTCATTGGGCTCCATAAGTACACTGTAACTGACCTAGATGGGCCTTTTATCATTAGAGACCCTGGGCAGTTCAACAGCATACTGACAACAGTAATGTGCTTATACTGACAACCAGACTGTTCGTTTTACCTGATTTTGTAACAATTTAAAAACAACATGACCTTCCAGTGGGAGACATTTCGTCCCCCTTTTCCTTCCGTGAAATTTGTCAGTAAGCATTTTGCCTTCCCACCAGTGAAATGCGGTAGAGTACGGCCGGTAAATGATTCACAAATCACGACTTAGTGCCGTTAAGACGATTTATTTATACGTCACAAGACTGCACACAGGTGCAATCGATTTCGAGGTGCAAAGTGTTTGTTATCTTACTTTTGTGACAGGTGGGAATAAGTGATTTCCAAAGACTTTTTATTGTACTGAAATAATCTTTTGTCACCAAGTAACAAGGTAAATGTTTTATTCGTATCTGTTTTGTAGGAAACTGTAATCGTGATGGAAGATTATACACCTGAATGTTTGACACAATTGGTAGGAGAAAACGCTGCATATTAACCAAACCCCGCGCCTCCTCTCCGTATCTTCCTATGACACGAGCACGGGATTCTCCTCGCATACCGCTACAGAGCTGTTCCTAGCACAGCTGAGAATTGGCAACATCGTCATAAACATTAGGCAACACTGTGACAGGGCAATCACTTCCGCGTATGGTACTGAATTGACTCGCTAAATTCACTTGATATTCCCTTACCATTTGAATGACTCGTGCTATATAATCCTCATGTAAACTAAGACACTGAGACAGAAAATTCAGTTTTTTGCCTAAAGAAATGGTATTTTTCACATAAGTGACAACTTTTATCATCTTTCACGATGCGTTATGAGGCTGAGCGACCAATACCATGATGAAAGCGGCATAGAGGCAGCAGTGTGTCCGTAGCCCGGTGGTACCGACCGTGTCTCGGGTCAGAACAGCTCAATCAGTTGTCAGTTCTAACCGTGGTAGGGGCCAGCGTGTACGAGCTTTTTTTTCTGATATATTTATGGAGCTGCGAATTTCCAGAAAAAATTCTGTATCGAAATCGGAAGAAAACCTTTACACATCAAATCCTCTTGGTAGTTCGACTCAGTAAGTTGTGTTATGGTCATAGATCTTGGCTTTGTGACTGCCAAGTTGCTTCGCAATACCAGCGATACGAATTTAAATATCGTTCTTCACTTAAGACTCACATGCCAGGGTGATACGTATGAATGAAATGTTGATTACTATAGGGCCTCTATGCTAAATTTCCACAGTAGCAATTAGGAACTCCCTGCAGACATTTGCTAACAGCGGCTCTAGCAACTTACTTTTTCTCTGGGTAGCTTCAAATATGGGCAATTTTGTCGGCTTAAATCCAATTGAATATTTTAAACATTACTTGTGAACAGCGGTCACTTCTCCATTCATTAAGGTATAGACCTCAAAACAAGCAATTTGCCTGAGTAGCTATAGAGCAGGTTCTGAGAGGTATTGACACATTCTTTTGCATCCATTTACCATAGAGAATCAAAGAAAGAAACCAAACACATTGCATTGCATTTACTCTCTGTGCCTTGACTAACTCACATGAATCCATGACAATAATAAATTATTTGAGGAACCTCCCGTGAAAGGAAAAAGAACCGAATGTGACGCTTTAATTGTAGTGCACTGGATCAGAAACAATGAAATTAATTCTGTGCCACATTGAGGTATTGCATTCTAGTATAATAAAATAATCATCAAATAAAAACGGTTTTGTGCCTCCTTTGCTGTCAAGAGTGAAACACAAATCGTAGACAGATTTTATGGGTCACCACTCAACAACATTAAAGCATTTTACATGGTCGAGAGTGCAGAGTGGAGAAGACGTTGTCGGCAAAAGGCGAGACTATGCAGTGCCTCAGCCCCCGCCGGTAGGCAGTAAAGAGGTCCCAGAGAACTCAGACGCATGCGGTGTTCAGAGGCAGATGGTCGGCAAAGAAATCTTTCACTAAAACATTGTTGGACCAAACTGTTATTACCAGTGTGACAGAAAGCGAAATCTATTGTAGATTCTCTTGAATTACACTCATAGCTTCAGCACTGAGAGAAAAGGGGCGATAAAAACTTTGTCGACGTGTGCTTTTAGTTACCAGACGTCGTATTAGCTAGTCTCGCGTTTTACCTCAAGACTACGGTCGTAGTCAAGAATAAAGTACTAAGACTGAAGTCAAGACTTCCTCTGGGATGTGCCGCAGTCTACAATGTTGTCAGATCGAGCATATTGCCGGACACAGGATTCTGAGAGGAGCACAACTGTATTGCCCATCTTACGTGAACGACTCGGCGATCAATTTATTGCTCTAAGACTGTATCTACAACACATATTGCACGCTGAAGACCCAGAAGAATTAAAAAACAAAAGTAGTTTATGAGAGCAACGTTAACTATAGCGTTCGAAGTATTCATAGTATTGTATACGTGTGTGTAAACGCCTTCCAATTCCCACTCAAGGAAGACAAGGATACACAGTCTAGCTTCAATATTATAAATCCGCCTCAGTTTGTGGATGAACTCAGAATTAGGTTGATAATCATTTTGAATATTTAGCAATACTGTACCCATTGGTGTTAAACTCCTTTTCAACCAATGATTCCCACAGCTACAGGAACACTACTTGTGATATCTCATAGACAAAATACTTACGCAGTGTTATCAGACGAAAAGATCAACCTGTCACAATCTGTGGTAAGTTTGTTTTACAACCTTCGTACGTGGATAATGAGCTTTTTCCTATTTGAGATGTCTGTGGACGTTGCTGCTTGAGATGATTTAGGACGAAACTAAATTCCTTCAGGTACGACAATGTTTAAAGAAATCGTCTTAACGGCACTAAATCGTTTACTGATCGTACTCTGCAGCATTTCGCTGGCTGAAAGGCAAAAAGCTTACTGACAAATTTCACAGAAGGAAAAGAGGGCGAAATGTCTCCCATTGAAAGGTCATGTTGTTTTATTTAAATGATTACAAAATCAGGTAAAACGAACAGTCAGGTTGTCAGTATAAGCACATTACTGTTGTCAGTATGATATTGCACTGCCCAGGGCCTGTAATGACAAAGGGCCCGTTTAGGTCAGGCATATTGTATACAGAAGTGGAAGAGAGAGCACCACTAAATTCTAATCCATATGCATTGCATACAGACAGAAATTGCTGTTACAGTGTACTTATGGAGCCCAATGAGTGAATTGCGTAATTCCCGGTGAGAAGGATCACTGGCAAACAGACTTCGCTACATTAGGTTACTTAAACTGGTGTCACTCTGAGCTAAAATTTATGGTCTGCGACTAAGTGTAAGGTCAATGAGTCGAATGCGAGTATTGCAACTGTGAAATTCTTTCCATCATTATAGAAGCGAATATTAAATTTGAACTAATTTTGTACTTGGATAGCTTAGAATGAAAATCTTTCTGTTTATTGCAAAGGAAAACAAATGATTTTCTAAAACATTGTCTGTCATACACAACTTGAAACAGGTCATGTAGACCAAATCATATGGAAGAACTGACAGCGACGTATATCGGAAGGCAGTAAGATCTCTTTGCCTTTTGGCAACACACACACACACACACACACACACATACAAATACTTTTTTTTTGTTTGTTGTGCTCGACTATCGACGAGGCACGAAAACGTCTGTGAATGAATTTCTTAGTTTTGACTACACTTACGAAAGAAATATGAAAACAACTATGAGAGTTACTGATTTATGAAGATTAGTTTGCAGTCAGTTCTGAGTTTTATTAGTAACTACGCTCCAGTCCCTAAACCTAATTACAGAAATGCGAATCAGACGCATTGCGTATTCCAGGCCGTAGCAGCCGCGTCTTTGAGACGCCAGCTATGGTCACTTCCCAGCCCGCTGTAAGATCACATCGGTTCGTCTTCTTCCTGCTGGTATTGTAACTGAGATTTGGCAACAAGGCAATGTATGTTTGGCAACTCTGTTATCGACGAGTTACTTCCTGGTGTGCACGGAATTAAGCCTCAAAGTTCACTTACCTGTCATTTCCATGGAATAACCTGAGTTATTATCGCTTGAGGTGCAACAAAAGATTGTAAATTTACGGTTTTCAGCCCAGGAAAGTCGTTGCACGTGGAAATCGCAACTAATCTCGTCCTTCAAATAGCGGTTTACGAGTTCTAGCCACTATTGGTCTCGTAAGAGGAAACTAAAACACATACTTCTTCGCCAGCGCTGTGGTAACGTACTGACCTGTGAAAAGGCATCTGATATGGTTCGCAGTTCCAGTCTCACTGAGTGTAGCGTTTTTATCCCTTCTGTGAAAGAGCTACAAGCAGTCAGATCAAACATCGATAAGGAAATTGCAAGAAAATACTTTCGGCTCATAGTGCAATGGTGAAAAACTTACAATGCTGCGCAACAGGTAACGCCTCTTTCCGCTGCTGACAAGCAAATTTTGGGTTTCTAGGAATACATAACTTTATTTATGAAATGCCACATTTGCATACCTCTCGAGTATGACACAGCATACCAATTAAACACAGACCCAATCAAAATCTAAGTGAGCAGTATTTTACCAATTCGTGACGATAGAGGCACGCTTGTGTACAGATACTCAGTTTTATTAAAACAGACTTTCGTCGTAAGGTTATCGTGGGTAGTTTTATTTCATATTTTATAATACGGTTCACAATTTTCGTAAGGTTTCCTTTAATGTTGTTAAAACAATAGTAAACATGAGAGAGAAATTAATCATCATCTATAACAGTCTGAAAATGCACGTGCAGTTTATTGATTACATGCATGTAGAAAACTTGTTCTGCGTTAAAGCTGTCAAACAAGGTTTGAAGAAGAATAAAATGCCACTACCAGACGACAGCTAATGTAGAAAATACTTTTCCGACATATTTTGGCACGATGCGCTCTACCCATACATAATACAAAAGTTTCGAGATGCATCTACTGTCTGGCTGTCTATTAAATCTGAAAAGAACAAAATGTTACAGAAGTTTGCCCTTTTTCCGCATACGACTATTTTTGGTTGAGAAGTGAAGGAAATTATGTTACAAGTTCCATTAGATTGATAATTTTAGCAGACAGCAGAATTGCGTTTTACAAGATATAGCAGTGAATGTACTCGAACTCACGACATCTTATCTACCGTGCGCGATACTTACCATTACGCCACTAGCTGACACGTAGGCATAGCACCTCCAGAAGTTAAGAAGAATTCCTCCAGAACTTCTGCATTCCACAGCGCTGTGGGTTAATACATATCGCCAGGTCAATATTTATGAGAGACAAACAGTTATACCTTTTCTTTTGCACTGTACGACGTTTTCAACAAACCGATAGCGCAATAGAGTAGCTCAAGTGGAAAGGAACACTTCCTATTTTAATTTCTGCATCCTACACTGTTGGCAGTTCTGTGTTGGTGGCAGTTTTATGATTTTATTTTGGTGATTACAAAATAAAGATGAATGTATGCATTGAGTAGCCGAGGCAGCTAGTTCATGGTGATTCGATCAACCAAGTAAATGAATTTACTGAACATGCTGCAAAATGATACATGGAGCCTGCGTGTCAGAATTCTCAGCCAGTGTGGTACAACGGCGTTATGATAGAAAAATGGGCCCCCTGCGAACAGGATTTGGTGGTCTGTTGGGCTGATGATAAGTTCATATATCTATGGTCTGGGTTCGATTCCAACTTCGGTCAATGATTTTAGATAGGGAGAGACAGATTCCATTATCTTCCGGCTACACCAAGTGAAGAAGATATAACGGCATTGTGGTCTGAAATTCACATTAAAAATGATATTCCTTCTCTCCCAAGTAGACGTTAGGTTGAGCCACAATAAAGTCTGGAGTGGCGACATGTAGAAACTCTATCACCAGTAACATTTCTTATACTAGTTATTTATTTCTAGTGACGAAACAAACGCTATGTAGGCTCACAGGACACTTATTCCATATTTTAACTCAGCTTCTGTATGCCGATAAAATTGGTTCTGAACTGGTAATGCAACTCAGACCACCCTTAAAGCGGAGTTTGATCCCTTCGTGACAATACAGCTCGGCTACAGTTTGTTGTTTGTTCAAAACTCCAGATTCCTCAACATCTCCACATATTGCGCGTGAATGGGTTCGAATCCTGGCCCGGCACTAAAGATTTCATTATGTATTATCAAGCTATAGCATGAGAATACCTATCTGCTGGTGGATAATAAATTCGATTTCTAATGTATTTTCATTCGTTGTCAACACTAACGATATTTGACGTTTTTGACTCCCAGTGAGACATAGAACTATCTGCGAGATCACTGTAAGTTCAATATGTTATTCCGAGCTGCTGCTGGAGAAAAATTCCGTAGCTGACGTCTCTTTGTGTGTAGCCAACAACGATATGCGTGGAGCTCTATTCCCAGTCAGCACTGAACTCTTCGTCATATTATTTCTATTTCAAACATGCTCACATGTCGCTGCTGGCGCAACAAACCCATATTTATCGTTAGTTGTCTCTAGAATATAACAGCGATAGGTGCCGGGTTGGAGACCTGGGAAGGAAAAAAATTAATGTTTCCTCTCGTCATTTCAGTTAAAACATCTAGCTACTGCCGAGAAAATCCGACATGTCACAGTTGATTGTGCTTCGATATCTATCTTATTAGGTTCTGGGTTCGAATCCCTGTCCAACACAAAGATCTACCTCTCGGCATTTCAAATAAGTTACTTGTTAAGAAGCAATATTTAACATCTCTCGTAGTTTGTTAACAGGCACAATAAGTGCTGGGTAGGAATTCGCGTCCGTTAAAAATTTAAGCGTTATGTAATTTAAAATTGGTATTTGCTAACTGATACTGTCTAAAATCGAGGTATATTTCCCTCAGTATGCTTAATCAGGAATGACTGTTAGTTTCCGTCAGTCACGAAATCTTTGCTTAGTCTGCGTGACCTAAGTTTGAATCCGTATGCAGAGCGAGACGGTTCGTCGTGTCATTTGAAGTTCATACATATTCTCAACTAGCTGCTCGTGAAGAACTTAAAATTTTAATGTCATTTTGTGTTAAATAATAAGTACGGTATGTTACTTTGAAGAGGAAATCATGAATACGACGAACTTACAACGTGCATTACCTAACTGACGCAACAATGAGAGTGGTAACATTTCAGGTATGTCATTTATTTAATAAATGTGAGCTTACAAGCCTTAAGGACAGTCTTACCTGTGATAAGGTGTTCCCTGATATTTGTAGTATCGTAGTATTACTTTACATCTTGATTTATTGCGATACAGAGCAGTGTTTTCTAGTGGTGACTTGTTGGAACCATTTTCAATAGTCAAACGACTGTACCAAGGAGTGATTAGAGGACTTGCTAGACAGCTGCGTTATGTGGGTTGCATGCGTATCAGGCGAAATGCAATTCAGGTCGTTCGGATACTTTTGAGCATGACTTTTTTCCTTTGTTGGCTTCTCATTGTTATTCTGGCCTACTCAATTGCCGCAAATACCCATTTTTCAGCTTTGGCCATTTTCATGGAATCAGCTGCCACCAGTGAGTGCCACCTACTAAACTTAGAATATATTCGTAATAGATATAGAACTTCACACCAATCCCAAAACACTATTTTCGAGACTTGATAAGATTTGAGAATGGCAAAATAGCAGAAACTCAAACTACAGAAATTTTTATAACCAAAAGAATACTCGAAAAATAATATATACCAGAGAAAACGGAACACTTGCGCAAAAAATTCTTACAACAGGGCTACCAATTCGAGTAACAGTTGTATAGTATCTTTCTCGAATGCAAGTCTAATGACAACTTTTGACATGTGAAAGTAGCGGGTACAATGGTGTGGCCGCACACCGAGAGATCTTTAAGTTGGTTTTCAAACAACTTCTCGACTTCCAGTTCTTTTAACTACCATTTTGTTCGATTCAGAAGCAAGTGACCTTAAATCAGTATCTGAGAATAGCATTTGGCGATTATGCTACACGTAACTTCAAACTTTTTCCTCGGTGACACCCCTCTGCCCCTCCCCCCAACCCCCTCCTCCCGTAAAATGTTTGTCGCTTACTACATTTCCGCTGTTCATTCAGCAAAACATCGGCATCAGTAATGACGTTTTATTCGCAACATTCATTGCAAGAAAAATGGTTCAATTGGCTCTGAGCACTATGGGACTTAACATCTGAGGTCATCAGTCCCCTAGAACTTAGAACTACTTAAACCTAACTAACCTAGGGACATCACACACATTCATGCCTGAGGTAGGATTCGATCCTGCGACCGTAGCGGTCGCGCGGTTGCAGACTGAAGCCCCTAGAACCATTCAGCCACACCGGCCGGCCATTTCAAGACGTATCCTCATATACATCTTAACGTCCCTAAAAGTTTGTATCACTATAGAACACACAGATCAGGAGATATGACATCATAAACATTGAGATGATAGAAAAACTAGCTTCTGTTGAACACAGAGCGGAAATTACCAAGACTATACTTATCTAGTGTTTTATAATGAAGGGCTTACCGTCTTCCAACGAATTTTAAACATTATTTCAAAAATTTTCTAAACTTTTTCCCGATCAGATGCTTAAGTCAGATATATAAAACATTATCTCACTTGTGAAGTAATAAGATTTCTGAATCTTTATTATATTGGCTCCACCTTTCCATGAGAGTAGAGTGAAAACGACGTGCCAGCTTTGCGAAAATGAAACTTGTCAAAACAAGAAGGAAACTGATCGCATTTCGAGAATAGAAACACTGTAGAGCAAGCTCATGGCTACGCAGTGAATTTATGTCCTTCATCCGCCAATGCAAGTGACTTAGTGGATAATACAATTAAACTGAAGCAGCTATGTTCAAATAGTTCAAATGGCTCTGAGCACTATGGGACTCAATATCTGAAGTCATCAGTTCCCTAGACTTAGAACTACTTAAACCTAACCAACCTAAGGACATCACACACAACCATTCCCGAGGCAGGATTCGAACCTGTGACCGTAGCAGCAGCGCGGGTCCGGACTGAAGTGCTTAGGACCGCTCGGTCACAATGACCGGCTACGTTCAAATCCCCGTCCAGTTATTCTGATATACATTGACCAAGATTCTCCTAAATTGTTTTCTGAGAGGGCGTTCCTCAAGCAGGCAACAGACAATTCTTCCCAGTTTCTCTTTATACATGAGCTAGTTACTTTCCACAAGGTAGCAGGAGTCGATGAGGTAACAAACCATAGTCACTCCATTTTTCACCTGCAACGGACACAACGTTTGTTTCGTTTACCGTTGTACTTAAAAAAGTCGTCTACCTACAGGGTCATTAGGCTAACTCGTCAACTACGGTAATTCAGAAATAATCCTTTATTTTACGTAATTTGCTGTCTTTATAATGATCACCGTTTTGATGTATAGTTTGGTTATGACAGGTTGCTCATGCAGCTACGAAGATCTGAAGATGATCAATCATTGATTGAAACATCATACTCACGCCCCCTTTCACAGACACACACGTAGATATAAAACGATTTCTATTTCACTTTCTGATATTAAATAACCGGTAGAGCTGATGTTGCGGTTGTAGTAGTAATCTTGCATTCCACAGGTTTCATGTTCAAATCCCCCTCCAATTTATGTGTACTGTGAATTTCCAAATTCGCTTAAGTCTAATACTGACATGATTATTCCGCTAGGGTCACCTCTGAGTTTTTAACCCTTTTCGGTCCGACCCCTCGGTCTCAAATTACTTCGTCATTTATGGACAGTTAATGTCTAATCCTTCTTCATTACTTTTTCCTGCCACTTTGACTGACCTCATCAGTAAAGTCGCATTTCAAACGATTTTTTATCTGCAAAGCCCTACGTCCGTTTTACGAGGCAGCGATAACTCAAGATCATGGAGATGCTCAAAAAGAGAATTCCTTGGAAGACACAGAATTCAAAATATCTCTAGATATTACTTACCAGCAAACACATTCTTACTATAAAAACGTGGGTGATCGAAACTGCCTGCCAGCGCACGTGTCTTATAAATCAACAAAGACTTAACTTGAGCCATTTCTAATGTTTGAGATATGTAGATGCAGTCATTTTGTGTGACTAAAATGGCGTTCTGATTTGTATGTTTGACCTCCATTCTGGAAAGTATAAGAGATCTCTTGTTCCCGTTTCGCTTTCCATCACTTGTCTGTTGGACGAAGTTGTGAGTACATGTTTTCGATGGAGATGTTTCACTGGTGGTTTTGGGAGTGAGTAGGTAAGTTTTGTACTGGTAGTTTGTATACATATGATAAGTGTTCAAATGGCTCTGAGCACTATGCGACTTAACTTCTGAGGTCATCAGTCGCCTAGAACTTAGAACTAATTAAACCTAACTAACCTAAGGACATCACACACATCCATGCCCGAGGCAGGATTCGAACCTGTGACCGTAGTGGTCGCTCGGCTCCAGACTGTAGCGCCCAGAACCGCACGGCCACTCCGGCCGGCATGATAAGTGTCTGAACCAATTAAATGTGCCGTATTTTAGCAGATGTTGGTGGTGGCTCATATGTACAGTAGTCTGTAGTACTGCAATAACTGGCTTTAATAAACATTCAGGTCTTTAATTACAGTTCAGGTTCGTTGATTCTCTGAGTAACACACTGGCGACTCAGAATTCTTTTGCAATGTGTTCGAATTTGTAGTTTCGCCCTGTTTCGGCACCGGTTTAGTCGGCTATTTCGTTAACATTATTAATTTAAATTAACTGTGAGGTAATGAAAGAAAAATACTTTGTAATTGTTAAGTAGAAACTAATTACGTTTACAATTCGACCTAAATCGAACCCTTACAAGCACATTGGTTTCGTAATAAGAAGGCCACAAAAAACAAAGCGATTTAATTGTTAACTGGCGCTCGTGTGTGCTCGAGGTGTGCTAAATTGAATGTATGTGTGTGTGTGTGTGTGTATGGGGGGGGAATGTGTGTCCCTTTTACTGACGAAGGCTGTGGCGGAAAGATATGTGTGAGTGTCTTTGAATTGTGCCTGTCTGCAACTTGACCTGACTTATTTACGGTAAGTAGTAATCTTTCCCTGTATTGTTGATATTCCTACCTGCGGTTTACATTGTTTAGTTGTTAATTTAAAGCTATTAAAATTCAAAATATTTTGTGATAAAATTTACGCAAAGAGAATTTTACATTTTTCAAGTGTAAAAAGAAAGGATTTTTAACATTCAAAGACGATTTGAGTCAAAATATGACGGGAGGCGCATGCGCAGTAGCTTAAGCGACTTTTGTAGACGAACTTGAAGCTATTTCCCGGTGAGATAGACCACAAGTGTACTGCATCACTCGACTTCCCCTGTACTACCGTGATACATTGTAAACACTTGCAAACAGTATACTTACGCTGAGATTCAGCAGGCAGCTTTTTTCACTAGATGCTGATCACGCTCAAAAGTCCGTGGATTTAGTGATAGTTTCGTAAATACGTCACTTTCTCGAACGTGTCATGTGCGTGAAATACGTAAACGGCAGGTTCCTTAGTTCCTTAGTGATGGAACTTTGAATTGATTTTTACGGCAGCATAACTCAAATATCTGTGAAAATTTAAACTTTGAGATACAGTGACCCGAATAAATCCAAAGTCCAAAAATATTTAAAATGGTGTAACAGTTTCATTGGTACTGGGAAAGATGACGGATGGGCGATAGAATGCATTCATAGGGTACAAGATGATTGCATCAAGATTCAGCCACACTCTTCGGTGTTGTGACACTCATTCTATTTGGTGAATTAATTAAAGGGGGTAGAAATAGGATACCTGGAAAATGAGTTTTTCGTTTATCTGCTGTTTTGGGCAAAGTACTGTCATTACAACGTGTATACTGGATATTTAAATTCACCAGTGTAGTAATAGCCTCTTCGCACAACTACTGTCATGTGACTTCGTGCATTAATATCCCTTATTACGGAGCTCTTCCGTTACTTAGATGATTCATTTGTTGTTGGATGCGCAGTAGTGTGGCGCTGCAGCATTCATCGGAATAGTATACACCCGGGCACCGTACCGAATGGACGACTGCTGCTTGCAAGGCAGTATCAGGAGCGATGTATGATCGCGGGTCATGTGATTACCATTTCACCAATCCTTCCCATCATTATTGCCAATACGAGAATCCTGACGATTCTCAGTTTATTTATTCAAACAGTTCCTCATTCAGCCTCACAAGGCTGAGTAGACACCGTTTCAGACCGTACCTCATAAAATATTTGAAGACATGCCGGAAATCGAAACCGTTAGCTATCGCACCGAAGGCACCAACACTAACCATTCGACGAGGAAGTTACCTTAATGTGTGTGTATACACTGATCATCCAAAATATTAAGACCACTGCCCGCCACGACGGTGGTTGCCGTCTGATAGAGCTGTGGACACGTGACGCGGTAGCAAAAATATGCGGACACGGGACGCGGTAATAAAAGTATGTACGAGGAGCAGACACGGACGGGGGATGGGCTGCAAATGGGGAAATCCACTGAGATAAGTGACTTTGACGAAGGGCAGATTATTATTATGCAGAGCGTGTGAACGTGGATCTCGAAAATAGCAAATCTGGTCGAATGTTCACGTGCTACTATCGTGAGCATCTAAGGAAAGAGGTAGAAGCACAGGCGCTAAATGTTTGAGAGTCCACGATCCTTGACAGAATGTGGAGTTGGACAGCTTGTCTGCTCTGTAAAGTAGGATAGATGGCGATCTATGGCATCTCTGCCGGAAGAGCACAATGGTGGTGCATGCACAAGTGCTTCGCAGCACAACGTTCATCGAACATTGATGAACATGGAGATCGTCCCGGCGGAGATTCGAGTCCTCCCTCGGGCATGGGTGTGTGTGTTTGTCCGTAGGATAATTTAGGTTAAGTATTGTGTAAGCTTAGAGACTGATGACCTTAGCAGTTAAGTCCCTTAAGGTTTCACACACATTTTGAACATGGAGCGCTGCAGCAGCGGACCACCCCTACGTGTTCACATGTTGATCCCACGACATCGTCAATTAAGAGTGCAGTGGACACGAGGACATCGGGATTCGACCCTAGATCAATGGAAACGTATCGTCTCTTCGGGTGAATCACATTTTTGCTACACGAGGTCGACGGTCGTCTCCACAAACGCCGTTATCGATTTGAACGGAGGCTCGAAAAGTGCAGCGCTCCACGGACGCAGGCTGGTGGAAGCAGTATTGTGCTATGGTAGGCATTCCCCTGCCCCTGCATAGGACCTTCGGTAGTAATCGAAGACATTCTGACAGCTACGAACCACCTGCATTCCTTCTTGCTTGATGTTTTCCCCCACGGCGAAGTCACCTTCCAGTATAATAATTGTCCGTCTCTCGGAGCCAGAACGTGCTACAGTGGTTTGACGAGCATTATAGTAAACTAACGCTGATGCCTCGGCGGCCAAATTCGATTGATGTAAATCCTATGGAACACACCTGGGTTGCTATCGGGCGCCATTACAGCGCACGCCCATCAGAGGCCCGTTATTTAAGCGAATTACATGCCTTGTGCCTAGGATCTAATACCACAAGCCTCCAAAAGCGTACCAACAAACTGTCTGAGCATTGATACGCAAAATCAGTACGTATTTCATTCCAACGAAGGACGAACTAGTTATTAAGCAGGTCCATAACGTTTTGGCTCATTAGCGTATACACGAGTAGTATCTGTCTTATCAGACATGTTCGACACGATAGACACAACTCATGATGACACGGTTGGTGTATACATTGTGTATGAAGCAGAGGTATGGGTAGGAAAGGGAAAGTATGGGTGGGAAACTCGCCACTTCCTGCCGCACAGGGTATAGTGGGACGCAATCACTTACTTGTAGGGGTTAATGGACGAGGGACGCTGAATTGCAGCGTGCGGGTAATTTGGAAATTTTAGTCGGTCAAGGACCGTGTTCGGATGGCCGAAGCAGTTAAGGCAATCGCTCACGAGAAGCGGTAAATCTGGGTTCGAGCCCTGGTCCGGACCAAACTTTCGGCTTTCGCTAGAGCATTTCCACAATGCCCTGTGAGGCTGTATGTTATTAGTTCCCCACACGCCCTTTCCCTCCCATTTCTCTATCTCATACACAGAGTTATCTTTGTGATATATTTGTGTTGAACAAATACCACATGTGTGGTTCGCACTTTCTGATATTCGAAAGCCGTCGTGCATGGAGCTGCCTCTCAGTGGGCATTGATTATGTCATCCAGCTTCCTTGAGCGCCCTACTATACAGATTCAGTACAATTTCGCGTAAGAATCGACTCGGCTCCAAGATGAGTTATCTGATGACTGTTTCCAGAAGAAATACTGTAGGAATTCAATCAGCTCCGTCTCGGAATCCTAGGCACGGTTCAACACAGCCAGGAGAGCCAACCACGTAGAGTGGCTTCCATTCTACTGGGAACAACGAGTGAGGTAGTTAGAGTCATAAGCAGGCAAGTAATATTCCTGCTACCCACAAAGAAAATTAAAAAAAAGCTACATATTCCGACCTGAAAACATGGCCTCGACGTGGGTCTTCCAGAAATTTGTAAAAGTCCGTGTGAGAATGGTAGCAGGTGGATGGGACAACACCGACTACGGCAATCCACTATGTTGAAAACCAGTCACCATATGTATAGAAGTATCGTCCAATTAGCTACGGTCGACAAGGCCTAATGATGAACCCAACATTGCTTGTGGCCACACAAAAATTTGGTTCACCCCTCGAACTGACAGGACTGTGTTCTGTGTTTGTAGGCAATCCATTACAATTAATCTGTCTGACAACAACTTAGGAGACACCGGCTGCGAAAAAAAAGACAGTGAGGTATACGTGATGTAGTTTACGATCTAATTTGAGTGATGATACAGACACTGACTCTGTATCACGAGCGGAAACATGATCTCTGGGCATCGAATACTCCAGCTCAGCACTCATCATGTCCATAACGTCATGACGACATAAAGTAGCCAAGCAGATGTAGTTCCCCAGATATATACGAGTACTCGTAAATGGGCCAACGTTTCAATTCAGTCAAAGTTATCCTTTGACAATGACTCTAAAGGCTATCATTGAAAGTTTAAGCTTCTATCCGAATTATTGTATGAATGAGTAACACAGAACATTTTATCCCAGGAACTTCAAAGCTCAGTCGGTGGCAGTCTCGGACTGTAGCCTCTGTACTGCCGTCAAAGTGAAGCCTGAGAATACCATCTCGCCATTATTCCTACATGCACCGGACAGCTGCCAATAGCTTATTGGATCACGAATGCTTAGCTCACAAATCCGTGCTACAGGCTGCGTAGGTACCAAAGTAGTCAGTGTAATGTTAACCGAAATAAGTGTGATGTTAGAAAGCTATGTATCTGAAAAACTATCATTTAATCATTGTAGAGCAGAAAACTTTTTGCTTAATTTTGTTTCATTTCAGAATTTTTCCACAAGCTTTATTTGCTCTCCTATGATCACTAAATTATACTGCCTACAGTTTAAATCTCAAATACTTTCTCGAGACAATTATGTTACACACATCATAAAACTTAAAATCTTTTGCAAACGGTTCTATACTTTAAACATTGACCTGTAAGTTAGCATTTGGAATCGTAGTGAATAAGAGACTATTATGACACATCAGTTTCATATTTTAGAATTATATTAATCCATTTAGAGAATGATAGCGATTGGAGTAAATATTAAGAATCGTTCAAGATGACAAATGATGAAGATCCGTTGCAGCACCTAAGCACTAGTATTTGGAATCAATTGAGAGAGTGAGGTCTATTCAGATAAACAGAGCACACAGTAGTATGCCATCATGCTATTTACAGATGGAAAAATCCAGCCGTTAGAATCCTGATAAAAAGAAAGCTTGGGGTTGGTTCAATTTTTCGTGAGAATTTCTTCTTATGTGTGAAATAAGTTTGAAAACTTTTACGTCCTCCATATTAAGTGTATACGCAATGTGGAACGACTTATAAACCCATAAACAATCTGTTGTATTATTTTGAACCTTAAGATCCGATGATGACAGCATAGCTTTATCAAATGGTTAAAATGGCTCTGAGCACTATGGGACTTAACATCTGTGGTCATCAGTCCCCTAGAACTTAGAACTACTTAAACCTAACCAACCTAAGGACATCACACACATCCATTCCCGAGGCAGGATTCGAACCTGCGATCGTAGCAGTCGCGCGAATAGCTTTATCAAAACGTGTCAGGCAATAAACTGCCTTTTTGGCTTCTGAAGTTTTCTTATTTACCATGCAGTACAGATTGCCACCATACTGACAATGTAAGGAGTATATAAGTCTTAACTGCGTTTGTGTACTTCTATATCGTCACGGGAAGTGCTGGACCTCCGAGCTAGTTGATGCACGGAAAGGTCAGTTCTCTAAAGGAGAGGATTAGCGGTGTCGAACGCTCAGCCTACTTGAGCGATTCGCAGTTCCTGACATATAACTGTCCCCGCAGCTCTGCTTCGGTGCTCTTTGAAATTGAGAGAGTGACTGCACACTACAGCGGCCATAGAATTCCTGCTTCGAACTGTGGTAAAACTATCATTCAAACGTAGCCTTTCATAATCTGTAGTGAGTCACTTTAGCGTTTCGAAGATTTTAAATGCGGAAGTGTGGATCAAGTTGAGACGGAGAGAATCTTTTGTAAAGGATTCTGCTGAATATTAACCTAAGAAATAAAATGACCCACCCATACGTTTCGGCAGAATATTAACCTCGAGTAATAAAATGAATCACCGATTCATTCTCTCATGTGGCGGATATGTTCTAAGCAATGAGATTTGCTCTGGATAAATTCCCAGGTTAGCGCATACGATAGTTTTCAGTCGTCTGAAGTCGAAGTAAGCACTATATGGACAAAGACTTCACCGTATCATAACGAGTGATATTGGAGTAATGCTTATGCATACTGACGCTAACTAAAGAACATACACTCCTGGAAATGGAAAAAAGAACACATTGACACCGGTGTGTCAGACCCACCATACTTGCTCCGGACACTGCGAGATGGCTGTACAAGCAATGATCACACGCACGGCACAGCGGACACACCAGGAACCGCGGTGTTGGCCGTCGAATGGGGCTAACTGCGCAGCATTTGTGCACCGCCGCCGTCAGTGTCAGCCAGTTTGCCGTGGCATACGGAGCTCCATCGCAGTCTTTAACACTGGTAGCATGCCGCGACAGCGTGGACGTGAACCGTATGTGCAGTTGACGGACTTTGAGCGAGGGCGTATAGTGGGCATGCGGGAGGCCGGGTGGACGTACCGCCGAATTGCTCAACACGTGGGGCGTGAGGTCTCCACAGTACATCGATGTTGTCGCCAGTGGTCGGCGGAAGGTGCACGTGCCCGTCGACCTGGGACCGGACCGCAGCGACGCACGGATGCACGCCAAGACCGTAGGATCCTACGCAGTGCCGTAGGGGACCGCACCGCCACTTCCCAGCAAATTAGGGACACTGTTGCTCCTGGAGTATCGGCGAGGACCATTCGCAACCGTCTCCATGAAGCTGGGCTACGGTCCCGCACACCGTTAGGCCGTCTTCCGCTCACGCCCCAACATCGTGCAGCCCGCCTCCAGTGGTGTCGCGACAGGCGTGAATGGAGGGACGAATAGAGACGTGTCGTCTTCAGCGATGAGAGTCGCTTCTGCCTTGGTGCCAATGATGGTCGTATGCATGTTTGGCGCCGTGCAGGTGAGCGCCACAATCAGGACTGCATACGACCGAGGTACACAGGGCCAACACCCGGCATCATGGTGTGGGGAGCGATCTCCTACACTGGCCGTACACCACTGGTGATCGTCGAGGGGACAGTGAATAGTGCACGGTACATCCAAACCGTCATCGAACCCATCGTTCTACCATTCCTAGACCGGCAAGGGAACTTGCTGTTCCAACAGGACAATGCACGTCCGCATGTATCCCGTGCCACCCAACGTGCTCTAGAAGGTGTAAGTCAACTACCCTGGCCAGCAAGATCTCCGGATCTGTCCCCCATTGAGCATGTTTGGGACTGGATGAAGCGTCGTCTCACGCGGTCTGCACGTCCAGCACGAACGCTGGTCCAACTGAGGCGCCAGGTGGAAATGGCATGGCAAGCCGTTCCACAGGACTACATCCAGCACCTCTACGATCGTCTCCATGGGAGAATAGCAGCCTGCATTGCTGCGAAAGGTGGATATACACTGTACTAGTGCCGACATTGTGCATGCTCTGTTGCCTGTGTCTATGTGCCTGTGGTTCTGTCAGTGTGATCATGTGATGTATCTGACCCCAGGAATGTGTCAATAAAGTTTCCCCTTCCTGGGACAATGAATTCACGGTGTTCTTATTTCAATTTCCAGGAGTGTATATTACTCTTCACGGCAACAATAAGATAGTAACGCTTACGTAACGTAGGCGTTAACGTTGGAACGCTGCACAGATTGCCGACTCGTATATAGATTTACATACCCTTGAGAATTTTATTAACATAAGTGGCACTAATTTTATTGTTCCACGAAACCATCTTAAAACTAGACTACACGATGTAAAAGTTTTGTAAAATGTGAGCTATAGAAAATTGTCATTTTACTAAATAAGGGACGTCGAAGAGACAGTGATTTATATTTTTTAAAAACATATGCATCTATTATATGTACCTAGAGACGTACCCACATGTGTTTACTACTCGTCTTTATCTCACTGACGACCTCTCTCCGCCTTACATCTCTGTACTAAATTACTGAAAAGTGGTCATGACGTCTGCCATAGTGTTTTCAAGAACTTCTACCCCACACCTGCACCTATTCCTTAGACAACGGTGATATTACAGAATCTTCTTTTTCTTCGTTTTCTTCACTTTCGATGGATAAAACGCCGGTTTGAAACTAATGGAATTGTTGGATATATGTCCCCTGAAGTTGGCCAGTAAGTCGTCGTTCTGTGAATTGATAAAAATAACCGGTTTATCCTTTGAAGATTGGGGGAGTCCATGTTATGATAACTCTCTGTCCCATCTACCTCATTGTTGATTTTCATTTCAGATCAAATATTACCATTTCGAGCATTGCGACTTAAATCATAAAGATCTCGTTTCTCTTTGCTCATAGCCTGAATAACAGCGATGTCTTACTAAGAAATAATTGTTGATTTGGTTATGATGTTATGAATTTCAAGCTGAATGTGATTCTTCAAACTTTTACAAAAATATCTCTCGATTTATGTATTACGTTTGCTTTATTCCAAGATATGAATCTTAAAACATATTCTGAGCTCAAACGTAATCAAGTATCTTGAACAGAATTACCTCCTCAATGCCAGCCAGCAAGGATTACGAAAACATCAATCATGTGAAACCCAACTTGCACTTTTCTCACGTGACGTACTGAAAGCTTTGGACCAAGACAATTAGGTAGACGCAGTATTTTTTGATTTCCGAAAAGCATTTGACTCAGCTCCACATCTATGCTTATTGTCAAAGTGCGATCATATGGGGTATCAACTGAAATTTATGAATGGATTGAGATGTTGTTGGTAGGGAAGACACAGCATCTTATCTTGGATGAAAAGTCATTGTCAGAAAGTAATTTCGAGTGTACCTCAGGGAAGTGTACTGGGTCCCTTGGTGTTCGTGTTGTTTATTAATGACGTTGCAGCTAACATTAATGGGAACATAAGGTTTTTTGCAGATGATGCGGATATCTATAACGAAGTACTATCTGAGAGAAGCTGCATAAATATTCAGTCAGATCTTGACAAGATTTCAATGTAGTGCAAAGATTGGAAAATTATTTTAAATGTTCAGAAAAATAATTGTGCACTCCACAAATCGAAAAATCGCAGTATCCTAAATCTATAATATCAGTGAGTCACTGGAATCGACTAACTCACACAAATATCTGGATGTATCACTCTGTTGGAATATGAAATGGAATTATCATATTCCAGGTGGCAGGCTTTGGTTTATTGGTAGTTGGTCGAATACTGGGGAAGTGCAGGCAGTCTACAAAGGAAATTGCTTACAAATTACTCGTGCGACCAGATCTAGAATTCTATTCAAGTTTGTGGGCCCCATACCAAATAGGACAAACAGTGGATATTGAGTGCGTACATTGAAGTGCAGCACGGATGGTCATAGGTTTGCTTAATACGTGGGAGAACGTCACAGAGATACTGAAGCAACTGACTAGAAGACTCTTGAAGACGTCAACTATCCTGAGAAAGTCTATTAACATAGTTTCAAGAAAAGGGTTGTAAATGGTGACTCTAGAAATATACTACCATCCCCTACGTATCGCTCACATATTGATCGTGAGAATAAGACTGCAATAATTACTGCATGCACAGAGGCATTCAAGCAATCATTCTTCCCGCGCTTCGTACGTAAATACCAAATAACTGGTACAGAGGGACACACCGTTTGCCATGCACCTCACGGTGGTTTGCACTGTATAGATGTAGATGTAGGTATTATATCTAACGTGACTTAGATAGCGTGAAATTTAGATATTTCAAAGATTCGACCTTTATGATATGGGCCTACAAAGTTCGAATAATTTGCACCGAAGATGGTCACACAGTGACGGAAACCGATCTGTAAAATAAACGATTTCAGTATTTACGACCGAAACTGCCATTTATCCAAAATAAATTGACAATCATACGGTGGTGATGCACAAGGTTCCCAATGCAATTAGACATTAGATCTCTATATGTTAATTTGCATATGTTTGATGAATTTTATGTTTCAGTGACATAGGTATGCAGGCTAAACGGAAAAGTAACGAAAAAAAGCAATGACTAGAACCAGCGATAAGTCTCGACATCTACAATTTTTTTTTCATTTCGATGCACTTGACGCTCCACGGAAATGCTTGTTACAGATGCGCCTTCGTTGATGCACTTCACGGATGTGCAGACGGGTATCATCGACCTGACGACACAACATTTCGGCGGTCCTGCTGGCCGCCATCTTCAGGTGATATTGCAGATGCACATTCACGCTGGAACTGAGGTGACATCAGAATCGGCGGCTACTTTATACATAGGGAACAGGCAACTGCACATGCGCGTGAATCTTAAGGGCTTGGACTGTCATAGTGCCGTATCGCCAGGACAATGAAACCCAGCTGCATATCCGTGAATATTGTCAACAAACATAACGCCGGCAAAATCTACGTGATCACACTCGTCTATGTTTGTAGATTTACACGGGTATCGAACACAGAAAAACAACATAGCAAGCAAGCAACATACCAAGCAGCTGCGCAGCCCGTCGAAAAAACGACAGTCGTAACATAAATGAATCACAGATGCCAGGAAAAACTTGAAAGACTTTTTTATCAACATTTTTGAGTATTGTATCGACATGCTTTCGAGCACTGAAATTTTAGTTCTGAACTTCAGGTCCCCCAAATATATTAAATTACAAAAATTATCTGTCGTATAGTCTCCTTGTAAAACATACACCTATATCTGTAACTCATTTCTTTATTAGGTTAGCAGGAACAGTGAATGCTACACAGTCCAATCTTTAGTAAGGCACATTTGAAAATTTTGCGTTAACAATAATGACAGGAAAAATATTGGCTGGTAATGACTCACATTGTGCATCAGGAGGGCGACAGAAAATGAGTGTTCAATAGGTGCAGACATCAACCTTCTATGGGATGTATGTGTTAAACTTCACAAAATGGACGCCATCAGCATTCCATAATTGTTCAAAACAAACCATTAACTTGCATGATGCGCCGAACGAAAACTGACACGTCACACTGATCACAAAGGTTCGCACCATCAAGATCGAAAGCTAACTCCTTACGAATTACTAACTGTAAAGGAATTTCAGCAAGGTATCCACTCTTAAGAATGCATAGAGAATCAGATTGGTGTAACGGAGTGATGGGAACTGATGAAATGTGATGCCACGTAACCGAATCCTAAACATTCTGTCGTGGAGCTTATCGTGAAACCAGCTATATTTTAAGACGTAGCTGCAGATAGTGCGATAGTATATTTTATAAATATGAAAATAAAAACATCCAGGGGCTGAATTTTTCCTGTGGTTCCAGATGGTATTAATTGCAATGTCACACGCTTTACAGGAGGAATAGTTTGCTTCAAAAGAGTATGGTTTTTATACGTAGACCAGGAATGAAGCAAAAGCCAGTTGTTTTGATAATCTACTGCCGAACAGCAGTGCTCACACCATTGTTGTAGTTCTCTTACGTCCATTTTCTACTCTTGCTTGCTGTGACGTAAATATTCTCTACTGTCCTTGCAAGATCACAAAAATGGTTCGAATGACTCTAAGCACTATGGGACTTAACATCTGAAGTCATCAGTCCACAAGACTTAGAACTACAGGGCTATTACAAATGATCGAAGCGATTTCATAAATTCGCTGTAGCTCCATTCATTGACATATGGTCACGACACACTACAGATACGTAGAAAAACTCATAAAGTTTTGTTCGGCTGAAGCCGCACTTCAGGTTTCTGCCGCCAGAGCGCTCGAGAGCGCAGTGAGACAAAATGGCGACAGGAGCCGAGAAAGCGTATGTCGTGCTTGAAATGCACTCACATCAGTCAGTCATAACAGTGCAACGACACTTCAGGACGAAATTCAACAAAGATCCACCAACTGCTAACTCCATTCGGCGATGGTATGCGCAGTTTAAAGCTTCTGGATGCCTCTGTAAGGGGAAATCAACGGGTCGGCCTGCAGTGAGCGAAGAAACGGTTGAACGCGTGCGGGCAAGTTTCACGCGTAGCCCGCGGAAGCCAACGAAGAAAGCAAGCAGGGAGCTAAACGTACGACAGCCGACGGTTTGGAAAATCTTACGGAAAAGGCTAAAGCAGAAGCCTTACCGTTTACAATTGCTACAAGTCCTGACACCCGATGACAAAGTCAAACGCTTTGAATTTTCGGCGCGGTTGCAACAGCTCATGGAAGAGGATGCGTTCAGTGCGAAACTTGTTTTCAGTGATGGAGCAACATTTTTTCTTAATGGTGAAGTGAACACACACAATGTGCTAATCTGGGCGGTAGAGAATCCTCGCGCATTCGTGCAGCAAATTCGCAGTTCACCAAAAGTTAACGTGTTTTGTGCAGTCTCACGGTTTAAAGTTTACGGCCCCTTTTTCTTCTGCGAAAAAAACGTTACAGGACAGGTGTATCTGGACATGCTGGAAAATTGGCTCATGCCACAACTGGAGACCGACAACGCCGACTTCATCTTTCAACAGGATGGTACTCCACCGCACTTCCATCATGATGTTCGGCATTTCTTAAACAGGTGATTGGAAAACCGATGGATCGGTCGTGGTGGAGATCATGATCAGCAATTCATGTCATGACCTCCACGCTCTCCCGACTTAACCCCATGCGATTTCTTTCTGTGGGGTTATGCGAAAGATTCAGTGTTTAAACCTCCTCTACCAAAAAACGTGCCAGAACTGCGAGCTCGCATCAACGATGCTTTTGAACTCATTGATGGGGACATGCTGCGCCGAGTGTGGGAGGAACTTGATAATCGGCTTGATGTCTGCCGAATCACTAAAGGGGCACATATCGAACATTTGTGAATGCCTAAAAAACTTTTTGAGTTTTTGTATGTGTGTGCAAAGCATTGTGAAAATATCTCAAATAATAAAGTTATTGTAGAGCTGTGAAATCGCTTCAATCATTTGTAATAACCCTGTACTTAAGCCTAACTAACCTAAGGACATGACACACATTCATGCCCGAGGCAGGATTCGAACCTGCGTCCGCAGCAGCAACGCGGTACCGGACTGAAGCGCCTAAAACCGCTCAGCCACAGCGGCCGGCTGCAAGATCACACACACGAGAAATAACCTCCAACTTCTCGCAGCACAATAAATAACTTTCCATCCAATTTATCATCCAGATTAACAGTCGGCATAAATGTTTACTAATACGTTAAATCATTGACGTTGTTAGATCTTGGTGCAGCTTTCTAGGTACCTCTAATTTCCAGGTTCATTTCCTATGCATTTCCTCCCTAAATCCCTTTTGGTTGGATTTGATAATAAACTCTTAACTGAACCATGCGGTAAGTTTGTCTATTTCAACTACAAATTTTAGGATGATTCCTCAGCATGCTGTGCATCGTCAAGTTTATGCTTTGTTTGAAATTTTGTTATCATACGTCTTCCATTTCGTAGCGTCGTTTCAAGTTATGCAATTATCCACTGCCTACCTTGAAGTCACGGCAATCTACACTGAAACCCCAAAGAAACTGGTACAGGCAAGCGTATTCTACTACAGGGACATGTAAACAGGCAGATACGGCGCTGCGGACGGCAACGCCTATATAAGGTAACAAGCATCTGGCGCAATTGTTAGATCGGTTACTGCTGCTACAATGGCAATTTAAGTGAATCTGAAAGTTACAGTCGGCGCACGAGCGATGGGACACAGCATCTCCGAGGTAGCGGTGAAGTGGGCATTTTCCCGTACGACTACTTCACGAGTGTACCGTGAATATCAGGAATCCGGTAAAACAAAAAACCTCCGACATTGTTGCGGCCGGAAAAAGATCCTGCAAGAATGGGATCAACGACGACTGAAGAGTTCAACGTGACAGAAGTGCAATCTTCCCGCAAATTGCTGTAGATTTTAATGGTGGCCTATCAACAAGTGCGTGCATGCGAACCGCTCAGCGAAACATCATCGAGATGGGCCCACTCGTGTACCCATGATGACTACATCACACAAAGCCTTACTCTTCGCCTGGGCTCGTCAACATCGACATTGGACTGATGATGACTGGAAACATGTTGCCTGGTCGGACGAGTATCGTTTCAAATTGTATTGAGCGGATGGATGTCTAAGGGTATGGAGACAACCTCATAAATACATGTACCCTGCATGTCAACAGGGAACTGTTCAAACTGGTGGAGGCTCTGTAATTGTGTGGGGCGTGTGCGGTAGGAGTGATATGGGACCCCTGACACGCTAGGTACAACTCTGTCAGGTGAAACGTCCGTGAGCACCCTGGCTGATCAGCTGCATCCATTCATGTCCATTGTGCATTCCGACGGACTTAGGCAATTCAGATGGACAATACGACACCCGACACGTCCGGAATTGCTACAGAGTGGCTCCAGGATCACTCTTCTGTGTTTAAACACTTCCGCTGGTCACCAAACTCCCCAGACGTGAACATTATTGAGCATATCTGGGGTGCCTTGCAATGTGCTGTTTAGAAGAGATCTCCACTCCTCGTACTCACAGATTTATGGACAGCCTTGTAGGATTCATGGCGTCAGTTCCCTCCAGCACTGCTTCTGTCATTAGTTGAGTCCATGCCACGTCATGTTGCTGCACTTCTGCATGCTCACGGGGGCCCTGCTCGACGTTAGGCAGGTATACAGCTTCTTTGGCTCTTCTGTGTTCGTCGCGCGCAATTTTATGTGCGTAACGTTGTAGGTCACTAACACGCATATTCTGTAAATTGTATTGAGCATCTTTGAAACGTGCAAACACGACTTTTTGCGCGACTGCTGCGGTCGCAGGTTCGAATCCTGCTTCGAGCATGGATGTGTGTTACGTTCTTAGGTTAGTTAGGTTTAAGTAGTTCTAAGTTCTAGGGGACTGATGACCTCAGATGTTAAGTCCCATAGTGGTCAGTGCCATTTGAACCATTTTGAACGACTTTTTGTAACAAATGCTCTCGTTCCTCCCTTGAATATACGTAGCTTTTCTTGTGCACTATGCGTTCATATTGTTGTGGATTTATTCGGTATCTGCTCATAAGTGTTTTTTCTACTATTCTCCGGATGGTCTTTCATGTACGTATTTATGTTTAGTACCCGCTCCTTGGACAACGGTGGTCTTTACCGCGGGATTTGTGACTCCCTGTCCGACAAAGATAATATATTACTTGGCTCGACACCTGTTCGAATGTCACTTTCGCTTGCTAAACAAGTATCGTCATCATTGTAGTGCTTATATGCGTTGCCCGCGCATTGTATCATATAGGAGCCGGCCGGTGTGGCCGAGCGGTTTTAGGTGCTTCAGTCTGGAATCGCGCGACCGCTACGGTCGCAGGTTCGAATCCTGTCTTGGACATGGATGTGTGTGATGTCCTTAGGTTAGTTAGGTATACGTAGTTCTAAGTTCTAGGCGACTGATGAACTCAGATGTTAAGTCCCATAGTGCTCGGTGCCATTTGTAGCATATACGATAAAACACATTCGACTGACTCATCTTGCCGAAAGGCAAATATTTCATTCTCTACTGCCCTTGCAAGATGACACACACGAGAAATAATCATAGGGTGTAGAAGACCTCCAACTTCTCGTAGGACAATAAATAATTTTCCTTTCTGGTGAAATGTCAACTTCGGCAACTGTTGTTGAACATAAAATTACTCGCCGACTAAGGAGTTCCACTTCGCTCCGTAGCGTCCTGTTTCGTTCACCATTGTATACCTTCAGTTCCGCCACGTGTTGCCATTAGAGCCAATATTGAATCGTAGTCAATATGTGGGGCGTCGAAAGCCATAAACATCTACATCTACATTTATACTCCGCAATCCACCCAAAGGTGTGTGGCGGAGGGAACTTTACGTGCCGCTGTCATTACCTCCCTTTCCTGTTCCGGTCGTGTATGGATCGCGGGAAGAACGACTGCCGGAAAGCCTCCGTGCGGGCTCGAATCTCTCAAATTTTACATTCGTGATCTCTTCGGGAGGTATAAGTAGAGGGAAGCAGTATATTCGATACCTCATCCAGAAACGCACCCTCTCGAAACCTGGCCAGCAAGCTACACTGCGATGCAGAGCATCTCTCTTGTAGAGTCTGCCACTTGAGTTTGCTAAACATCTCCGTAACGCTATCACGCTCACCAAATAACCCTGTGACGAAACGCGCCGCTCTTCTTTGGATCTTCTCTATCTCCTCGGTCAACCCGACCAGGTACGGATCACACAATAATGAGCAATACTCAAGTATAGGTCGAAGGAGTATTATGTAAGCCACCTCCTTTGCTGATGGACTACATTTTCTAAGGACTCTCCCAATGAATCTCAACCTGGCACCCGCCTTACCAACAATTAATTTTATATGATCATTCCACTTCAAATCGTTCCGTACGCATACTCCCAGATATTTTACAGAAGTAACTGCTACCAGCGTTTTTTCTCCTATCATATAATCATATAATAAAGGATCCTTCTTTCTATGTATTCGTAATACATTACATACGTCTATGTTAAGGGTCAGTTGCCACTCCCTGTACCAAGTGCCTATCCGCTGCAGATCTTCCTGCATTTCGGTGCAATTTTCTAATGCTGCAACTTCTCTGTATACTACAGCATCATCCGCGAAAAGCCATATGGAACTTCCGACACTATCGAACATCGTTTACCTTTTGCGAGCTCGCACTTAAAGTTCCTTGTCAGTTACTTTGCTGTCGTTTGTGTAATGACTACGGGAGCCGGAAGTCTTTTTGCAACATAGCGAGCAGTTTGCAGCCACTTGTGCGTGACGTACTTCAAATTTGTACACCGCCGATACTGGAGGCGAGACCCGCTCCTCGCCCGGCAGCAGCCGGTGGCAGCGGCACTCCGGCCTGCGACACGTGTCTAGTGTGACGCGAAGCCCGGGATCTGCGAGGGCGCAGTAATCTGTGTCCGCGGCAGGCGCGCCGCTGACAGCGGATGGATTAAAAACCGGCCGGCCGAGCCGGCGCTTTACAAGTGACGCCCGCGCAGCACAGCGGAGCTCGCCCGCCCGCCTGCCAGCGCCGCGCAAAGTAATTTGCTGCCGTTGCCGCTGCCGCCGCCACTGTGCGTATAGGCTACGGCCTCTGCGGCCCTCGTTATTTTTCACTTCGTTCATTAAGCGCTGCCGCGAGAGGCGACAACTCCCATTCTTGTGGCGCCTACCAATTGCATCGCGATTCAATACAGCACTATAAAAGAGGGACCGCGTTCTCTGCTTGCCTGGGACATACCGTACGCTGGTTTGTTTGGAAATTACAGCCGGAGACATGATCAGCAATTAAAAATCGTCACATTATTGTAATACCAAGTGACGCTATGTAGTTCAGTCAATCAAGAAAGCAAACAGAATAAGTAGGCAAACAGTTATATTCGCATTCAGATTTATCCCCATTGATAAGAATACAAACATTGCCAATGTACACATAGCTATCGGAAACGATCAGCGACGACTTTGACATTTCATAACAGCGGTGTACTAATGCATAGTACAGCGGAATGTTTCAGTATATTCGAACGAAATGCATTTCAAATAACGGGACCATTGGCATATTTTGAGCTTGCTTTTCGAGGAGGACTGTTACTTGTCGATGATGCAAGCTTCTGAGCTTCGCCCGGCGTATACAATATTCAAATATCAGGAGCTCAAACAGACCTAGGAGCCCGGACAACAGGCATAATTTGTTCCAATTTGTGACACAATCTGCAGTTGGTTGCACCCTGCTCCCTCAATGGCTGCTGGAACAGCCTCTTCAACATGTTGAATGAAATCCACAGGGACATATATTGAGTGGACCTGGTGTCCGTTCCTGTCCTTTGCTGTCATTTCCCTAAAGGATACCATGATTCGCCGTATGTTTGAACTGCCGACGACTAATAGAACCCTATTTTTTGTGTTTTCCTCGTCCAAACACGGAGAATACAAATTTCCCCAAAGCAGATGATGTGAGTCCCACTACCTCAGTTTCAGTTTCACGGAGGGACAGCACCTCAAACTTGCTGGTTAGGGGGATCAATATAACACCTAAGTTCTCCCTGGTCCCCGTCCATCCTGTACAAGAGGCGTGGAACTACCACTGACACCCCACTCGCAGTCAAGTAGACAAGTAATGACAGATCCTGTACTTTGTGGACGAGTAATGACAGATCCTGCACTTTATGCAGAGGAGACAAGATCCGCAGGAGAGGATAGTACTTCAGATACCTCTAGTATCGGTATCACAGGTACACTATTCTCGGGAACTCTCCCAAGACACTAATTCATAGCAGTATCCTATCGTTTGACAGTAGTCATGGCGGTTTACGGCTGCTTACAAACATAAACCGCTGTTTGGGGCTACTCCTCTTTACGGGAAAACTAGATTAACACCATATGTTAGTTGGAATATCAGTCGTAATAAATAAATCACAAAACCGAGTCGTGCCTGATTAGCCTAGCAGTCTAGGGCGCTGCAGTCATGGGCTGTGCGGTTGGTCCCGGCGGAGGTTCGAGTCCTCCCTCGGGCATGGGTGTGTGTGTTTCTGCTTAGGATAATTTAGGTTAAGTCGAGTGTAAGCTTAGGGACTGATGACCTTAGCAGTTAAGTCCCGTAAGATTTCGCACACATTTGAACATTTTGAACAAAACCAATTTTGTACGTATTACTCACAGATTTTGCAAAAGATAATGACAGCGCAAGAAAATCCTCAAAAACGCACGTTTATTTGCGCTTATATACAATGAGATTCAGGGGTGATATATTCTTTGGCAGTAAATATGAACCACAATCGCTGACATCTTATGAAATAAATTACGTATCTAAAGCACTTAGGACAGTAACTTACGAAAGTAGCTTACGAAAATATAAATTTGTAAGCGGCAGAAAATTCTCAAACGTATCCTCTTTCTCACGTAATTACAGAATGAAATTACTGAACGATTGTTTTGCACGAGGATAGACCTACTGTCCTCAAAAATTGCAAAAGAGCACAGTTAAGTTCAAGCCTACCACTGACAGTAACAGTGTCTCAAATATGGTCCGAGACTCGGTAAGTTCGTATATTATCATTAAACTGTATGAGATACCCTTATGATCTCAAGCAACAGGTCTTCAACCTGGATGCTAATGTTCGTGGCGCTCTGAATGTCGTGGACGAACAGAGAGTTTTGAAAGAAATCTGTTTGCGGAACTCATATTCATTTTTATAGAGGAGATATTCGTCCTTCATAAAATTACTAGTACTATACGAGTAAGGTACGTTGTCTTGTTGTCTTGAGTGCACGTGTGGCTGATTCGAGAAGCTGCTGTTTTAGTGTCAGTGAAGGAGACGGCCCAGTTAGAGGAGCGGTTGCCTCGGGTTCTTTCATAGGCAGACAGGAATTCGGTATGCGGCCGGTCTGGAGGAAGAGGAAGAGGTAGAGGAAGAGGCAGACGTCAGCGCGGCTCTCCAGAGAGCTTTTGGCAGTCCCGAGTTGAGATGTGCTCGCGCGGCCCGCCGTAGGCGGAAGAGATCGGAGTAAGGGGGGGGGGGGGGAGAGGGCGGGAGAGGGGGAGGCGGAGGCCTGTGCTGTGCTGTCCAAGGGGCGCCTCTGTCATCTCCAGGGGCGCCTGGTGGCTGGTGGCTCCCCGCCGCTGTATTGGACCACTCCTTTCTGCTCCTGCTGGAGCCTCCAGGTAGCAGTAACGAGATACTGACTACCCTTCTCACCAGCCACCACGACTCTCTCCCTCCACACACACACCGCACTACACCACACTCATGACACAGTGTAGTCTGGTGTGCCAATTCGGAGAAAGCGAGGTAATTATAGCTGCTTGAGCCGTGCGTGGCTCGTGTTCGTGCCATCTCTTATTTCACACCCTGTTTTTACCGTACTGCTGCCTCGTTATGTTAATTTTCAGTTACTGGTGTCACTGAGTTGCTGCCTTGCCTGCCCGTGAGCGGTAGCAGCAGCGCTTATCAATATAGGCCCTGCCGTATTATCTTTGGGGCTGCTATTACTTCCTGGCCTCGTGATGACTGGGTGTTGTGTGATGTCCTTAGGTTAGTTAGGTTTAAGTAGTTCTAAGTTCTAGGGGACTGTTGACCATAGATGTAAAGTCCCATAGTGCTCAGAGCCATTTCAACCATATTGCTTCCTGGTCGTCGTGTGTCGTCGAAAGGGTTGTAACACACCAGCAGTGCAGTTCGGATCGGGCTATGAAGTCAGTTGGAACGCGCCAGCAGTGGAGTTCGGTCCTGGCAGTCGGACAGTTGGGACGCCGCCGAAGTTCGGTCGGATTGGAGTGACAGTGAGGTTCGGATAGCCATGACTCGCCCGACCTTTGCCTGCACACATGACTGGGGATGGTCTTGGTTGATCGTCGGCTGGTCGTCTTACCGGACGACGTGTATTTGTTCGCCGATGTCTTATTGGTTGGCAGTGTGTGTGTCAACTGGTGGTTCGTCCTGTTGATTACACAGTCACTGCTTTTAGCATAGGTCGCGTTCTTCGTGCTGATGTGTAGCAGTTAGTCGGTTGGCACAGTCGCGTTGTAGCACACCAGTGGAGCATGCAGCGCCAGGGAGGCGCGGATAGCCATCACTTGCCGGTGTTTGCCGACACACATGATTTGAGTGTGGACGACTTTGGTTGATCGTCGGTCGGTCGTCTTGTCGGGCGACGTATATTTGGCCGGCGATCGCTTATGGGTTGGCTGTGTGTGCCAACTCGTGATTCGTCCTTGTTTTGCTCAGTCAGCTGCCGTTAGCATTGTCTTCTTCGTGCAAGTGTTCATGAAACTGTGTGAAGTTTATGTGGTTTTACTGACAAGTTATTTAAAAAGTTGTCGGAGTACTGGCTCTGAATTGGTCGGTTGGCGTCGAATAGCGAGGAAGGACAGGATAGCCATCACTCACCCGACGATTGCCGACACACACGTTTGAGTGGCAGCGACCTTGCTTGTCCGTTTGGTCGGTCGTCTGATTAGACGACGTGTATTTGGGTCGTCCATCTCTTATGGGTTATCTGTGATCCGTTCTGGTTGTTGTTCAAGTCTCCGCTGTTAGCATCGTTTGAGTTTTGATGCAAGTGTGGAGCGGAACTGATCTTGATCATTGGTCTGTTACTGTCTGTCGGTTGGGTTGTCGTCGGATCGTGAATGGTTGGCCGACTGCCTTTCTCACCTAAGCGAGCGTTGGTGTTTGAATTACAGGCTGACCCTCGAACATCTGAGAGTCTTGGGTCTTTAGCCGATTTTTAGTTTTTCTTTTGTTCTTACGGCCTTCAGTCTAAATTAAATAACTGTTTCACGTGAGGCAACTGGTATTTAAAAAAAAATTAATGTTATGGAGTTTTAAGTGTTAGGCCATCAAAATGGTTCAAATGGCTCTGGGAACTATGGGACTCAACAGCTGAGGTCATCAGTCCCCTAGAACTTAGAACTACTTAAACCTAAGGACAGCACACACATCCATGCCCGAGGCAGGATTCGAACCTGCGACCGTTGCGGTCACGCCGTAATGGCCATGCGGTTCTAGGCGCTTCAGTCTTGAATCGCGAGACCGTTACGGTCGCAGGTTCGAATCCTGCCTCGGGCATGGATGTGTGTGATGTCCTTAGGTTAGTTAGGTTTAATTAGTTCTAAGTTCTACGGGACTAATGACCTCAGATGTTAAGTCCCATAGTGCTCAGAGCCATTTCTTGTTTTTTAAAGCCACATTTGGACAACTAGGGCCCTCCACCTGATAAATTTTGTGTGTGTCGTAATTCTCCACTCAATCACTTATCCGGTACCCATGGCCCCGACCGGGCAGCGAAATTTAACAAACAATTGAGGTCGAAGGCACCGTTATCCAAACAGCACCACGTGGAGGAGGGGTTGCGAGACCTTTTGTCCTTTTTGTATAAGATACAGCTGTGATTACTTCTTGAAAATATATTCGTGACATTTCGAAACAGAAAATCATAAATTTACAATTTTTTGCGAAGAGAATGAAAGAAGATCGGAAAGGTTAGTGTTGGATATAGTTGTACCTTCACTAGTGCTCCTCGTGGAGATGGTCTCTGGATGTGTCCTCGGGACAGACGTCCCTGGGCAGCGCACTGCATTCTCAGTTTATTACACGAGAAAACTTAAGTCGCGGACGTCATGAGTCAATTCACTTCTCGCACAATTGTTCTAATATCTAAGCTTTGCTAGCATTTGTATTTCTTATGAGTATTGATTAATAGACTACTTGAGTTGCGTTCCTCTGCGTTAATGTAGTCTAATTACTACTAAGTGGCGTCTAACACTATAACTAGCCACGACCTACATTCTACTTAACAGGTTAAAAGGTTTCTGTTATATTTTTTGTGTGTTACTATTTTATTACTTTGTGAGTATATGTTATGTACGTGTTATTCTTCGTTTGTTTCGTTGTTGGTGTTAGAGTCAGAAGGTTCGTTGTGCTGGAGCCTTCATCTGAACTAAACCATTCGTCTCGCTGTCGTCCAACTCGATGTCGACATGGTGTCATGTATTTGTAGGTAGTGCAACCATATCGGTAGCATATTGGCGAAGCATTCGTCTTCATGGACGACAATTTGCGGCCCCATCGTGCACATCTTGTGAATGACTTCCTTCAAGATAACGACATCGCTCGACTAGAGTGGCCAGCCTTTTCTCCAGACATGAACCCTATCGAACGTGCCTAGGATAGATTGAAAAGTGCTGTTATGGACTACGTGACCCACGATGTGAGATTTGATTCGTATTTTTATTTAATAATTCCAATTTCTCTACTTCCCTGGGTGATTCTTGTAATGTCGCAGAAGTAATTCCCGCACAGAGCTAAATGCTCAGGATATCCATATTCTCCGCATTGGCTGTCACCGCTGTCAGCAAGCAAAACACACTGCAATTGAGCTTGATCAGGGCCGTGCTCAATTAGGAACTGAACGACTCCACGGCTCGTGTTGACATGTTTCATTCGTAACCGCTCCCTGATGTTGGGCGATAAAGGCACACAGATGAATTGCTTTAAGGAAGGGTTACAGGGCTGTTACTGTTAACAATATGTATACACGGTAAATAACCCAATGAACAATACCAGAAGCTCCATGACGTCCGCGGACTTTGTTGTTGTCTATACCAAGGTTGGAACGCCAAAAGACTACCAAACTGGATGGAGACCTCCAAAGGAGCGATGATAGGCGCAAAGACTTGCAATTGACTACGAACTTAAATACGATGTGCTGCGGAAATTAAAAACGAGGTAGATAAAGCAACATAATATATTAACCATTCGGCGGAAATGAACGAAAGTGTGGGGGCATGTTACCTAAAGTCTCAGTTGTGCACGGAGAGCTGAATGTCACCTGGTGTCAATTTCGCGTGACTATAGTGCCAACTGTGGCTGGTCCCACAACACGAGGCATTTCAAGGAACGGGAAAAGACAGTATGTGTCCACCAGTCAGCAGTTACGGTGGACTGTGGTGGTGCTCTTCATTACGACATGGCGCAGAGATAATATTAGGATGACTTCACTCTGGGAAGAATCATCGGGAAACTGGAAGAAGGACAAAGTGTGATAAGTGTAGCCCAGGAGTTTGGTATTACACGCAGCACCGTTTCACGTCCGTCGGTAGTACTGTGAATCACAGGCACTGTGCCCCAAGAGAGGAGCTGGTCGAACCCGATACACTACAGCAGCCACTGACCGTTACACTGTGCAACAGCTAAGAAAGGACTCATGTCAGACTGCACGTGCAGCTGCAACCACATGAAGATGACTCTACTTTCCGAGTCTATCTAATACATTCATAGGCGATTTTATTCAGTTTCGTGATTTTCGAGTTAATAAAATTTCTCACCTCTTAGTCCAGAAACGCAGTATAGTTCTCCTCATGCGTCGTACCTTGTAGTGCTCTTCCAAGAGTCTGTTTTGTAACAGAGATAAATCCAGTTTTAGTGACATTTGTCGAAATCACGTACGAATGATCGTTTTTCTGCTGTGGACCGGGATTATGTGTCACCACGTGCCTATCTTGGAATCCCCGATGCAGTGCAGTACCTCGATTAATTACGCTCAACTAAGAGTGCCAACACTGAGCGTTACTGGAAAGATCATTAATCACCCGTTGCTCATACGGATAACACTCTTCATCCACATGATTTCCCCGCTCTATTTTGTCTGACTAGGATGGACTGAGTTCGGGCCATTTTCAGTAAATTTCCGTTAATTCTTCATCCGGTAGCTTCAGCCATCATTGGGTTCCAGTTGCGCAGGGTTGTACTATTACTGAAAAATTATTAAGCTTGGAGGGCGCTGGTCATCCGCGTGAGCACTATTGTTACAATAGGAAACAAAGTAAGTGTATGTTGCTTATTGTTTTCCTACATTCAATCCAAATTTCTTGTGTGTACTTTTATGTTTGTCGAAACAAGTTACAGTTAATTTGCTTTTTACCTACAATACTTACCTACTAAAAGTAAAATTCTCTGTACTTTTAGTTCGTGTATCAAATGTCAAAGGTAAAAGAATCTAGCACAGAGATTAGCGGAGACGCTGAAGTATGGCTGGAATGGTTCCATTAACTGAGTGATGAAGATCCTGACAGTTGTATTACTGACTAAGAGAACGAGGACTGTGTACATGAAAGTGGTCATATTCGGAAACAAAACAAGAAGTGTCATGTGTGTGTGTGTGTGTGTGTGTGTGTGTGTGTGTGTGTGTGGTTTTGGGATTTTATGGGCGCTCAACGGTGAGGTTATCAGCGCCCTAACAATGATTCAAACACGAAATGACTAACAATTATAAAATGATGAATATGAATCTTAGGAAGAAGTATTTCAAGAGAACTTATTTCCTTTAGGAAAAGTTGGAGTAGGTGATTGGAGAGAAAGTAAATATTCTACCGCTGTTAGAGCAAGATCTTCTAGTATTATTACTCATTTATCTGGGCCCAGAAATGAAACTCGTATAACAAAGATAAAAATGTGTATCAATTTATTTTTGTCTGAACATCAAATACGCATTATTCCAACATTTATTAAAATATACACTCATCAAAAAAAAGTTTTGAATCAACTCGCTTCCGAGAGTTCTGGAACCTGAACAGAAAACGTATCCCAGGCATGTTCGATAGGGTTCATGTCTGGAGAATATACTGGCCACCCTAGTCGAGCGATGTCGTTATCCTGAAGGAAGTCATTCACAAGACGTGCACGATGGGGATACGAATTGTCGTCCATGAAGACGGATGCCTCGCGATTATGCTGCCGATATGTTGCACTATCGGACGAAGGATGGAATTCACATAACGTACAGCCGTTACGGCGTCTTCCATGACCACCAGCGGTGACGTCGGCCTCACATAATGCCACCCCAAAACAACAGGGAACCTCCACCTAGCTGCACTCGCTGGACAGTGTGTCTAGGGCGATCAGCCTGACAGGTTTGCCTCCAAACACATCTCCAACGAATGTCTAGTTGAAGGCATATGCGACACTCATCAGTGAAGAGAACGCGATGCCAATCCTGAGCGGTCCATTCGGCATGTTGTTGGGCCCATCTGCACCGCGCTGCATGGAGTCGTGGTTGCAAAGATGGACCTCGCCATGGACATCGGGAATGAAGTTTGCCCGTCATGCAGCCTATTGCTCACAGTTTGATCGTGACACGACGTCCTGTGTCTGCACGAAAAGCATTATTCGACATGGTGACGTTGTTGTCAGGGTTCCTCCGATCCATAATCCGAAGGCAGCGGTCATCTATTGCAGTAGTAGTGGGGGGCTGAGCGGGGTATGTCATCGACAGTTCCTGTCTCTCAGTATCTGTTCCATGTCCGAGTAACATCGCTTTGGTTCACTCTGAGACGCCTGGACACTTCCATTGTTGAGAGCAGTACCTGGCACAAAGTAACAATGCGGACGCGATCGAACCGCGGTATTGACGGTCTAGGCACGGTTGAACTACGGACAACACGAGCTGCGTATCCCCTTCCTGGTGGAATGACTGAAACTGACCGGCTGTCTGACGCCCTCCGTCTCATAGGCGCTGCTCGTGCATGGTTTTTTACATCTTTGGGCGAACTGAACAGTCAAAGGGACTGTGTCTGTGATACATTATCCACAGTCAACGTCTATCTTCACAATTTCTGCGAACTGCGGTGATGTAAAACTATTTTTGATTTGTGTACTTCAGCGAAATTCGTGACAACTTATCTAGAGAAAGGAATGAAAAAGAAACAGGTGTTAGAGAGACCAGAGCTGTCATTGGTTTATAATATCTGTGTGGATGTGTGAGACATTCTAGGAAACATTTATAAAAGCTGTGGAAAAATGGGCTTCAATCATGCTGCTCAAGCATGAGTGAAAACCGATTCAGATTGCACTTCACATGGCTGAAGTCCGATAGTATCCTAGACAGAGTTGTTCGCAGAGAGAATGACAAGTCGGTTGCTGTCATAGACGTACTGGAGGTATTTACGAGAAGTTGCAAAAACATTCATCACCTAGTGTATACCTCACTATATTTATGTGTTAAGTATATTATATTGAGATTTAAATAAAACACTCCTAAAGTCATTCATATGCACCCTTCAAAGTGTTCGGATACACCGTTTTTGTTGTGAATGACACCTGTCATCCGCGCGCGTGACTGTCAGATAATATCACGCGAGTAATGGAGTGTTAAAGAAGTGACTTCAAACACGGTTATGAGGACCCCTGGCAAATACTGCTGAGCAGTATGAGGCCCTTAACAGGGTGGATTAGCAGAAGGCGTATAGGAGACTAAGAAGAAGTGCACGCTTCGTCACGGGATAGTTTAGCAGGCGCGAGAGCATTACGAAAATGCTCAAAGAGCTGCAGTGACACAAGCTACGAGAGAGACGATGTACTTAAAAGAGAATTTCCCAGAATGCACATTCAGAGGAGCATATTCCTTCCAGCTACATACGTTTCGCAAAATAACAATGCCGTTTTTCGACGGTATTTACCCCAATGCACCAACGTTGTGGTTTAACGTACTGTCAACAACGTCATGAGAACGATTTCAGGATGGATAATAGAATCAGCTGTATTCATCTCAAGCGATTTGGTGATGACGAAGTGAGACAGGGTGGAGAACCACAGAAAAGTGTCGAAGGGGGATGTAAACGGTCGTCCCGCCGAATGCTAGTTCAGTGACTTCCCGTTGTTCTGATATTAATAATAATGTATTGACGTTAACGTATTAATCCATCATGCTGTAGACGACAGTTTCAGTGACGCAGAATGGTTTAAACGTTTATTTTCCGTCACAGTAAGAACACTACCATACTGGCTGACGTAAATAATTATATGTTATCTGGTGTTGGTGACCAGTTGATCTAAACTGGTAGTGAGTAAAGGTTAATTTCATCAATAGTTCTTGGTGGTTCTTAAACGCAACTTTTTTCGAATATTTATAAACCATCGGATTCCACCTGTACAAAATACGTAAACAAAATGACCGCTGCAACGCAGACGTCTGCACATACATCGAGCAGTATCGCCCCATCCATGGAGTCCTCAGTAACCCTGCTTTTCACTGCTGACTGGTCCACCCCTGGTAGCTAAATGGTCAGCGCGACGAAATGTCATACCTAATGGTCCGGGTTCGATTCCCGTCTGGGTCGGAGATGTTCTCCGCTCAGGGGCTGGGTGTTGTGTTGTCCTTATCATCATCTTTTCATTCACATCGACACGCAAGTCGCCGAAGTGGCGTCAACTCGAAAGACTTGCACCAGGCGAACGGTCTACCCGACGGGAGGTCCTAGCCACACGGCATTTCCATTACTGGCGACTGACGATACGACACAGGTATTTCTGCATGAAATATAAGCCGTGGCTCATGGCAGATGTAAGTAAAACAGCCATCACTGCACACTGTCCGTCTTTGTCATTCTTGGCTAAATGTGGAAACTACGTTAAGAAAATGTTGCGCTTGTGTATGACGAATACTTGACCACCTTACAATCTCTCCCTACCGACAGCCACTGTCACTGTCTGTCACAGTTCTCCCAATAATGGATGCCTCTCCGGCACTCGACTAATCTACCTGTGCCTTCTGATCACTCTCACAGGACGAACTATCCTCACGCTTTCATACGCTCGCACCTACATAGGGTCAAGAGGACTGCATAATGTGTGTTGTGGCTGATAGAGAGAAACGAATGTACACTATATCATTAGCCTTTTACATTATCAAATAACTTCTTTGCACAACAGTATCCTGCACTGGACAAACAGAGTGGGATAGCACCGTTTTAAACAGACTGGCCTTGTATTGGGGAGGGTGGAGGCCTCAGTCATCATCTTCCCATTCCGAAATAGGTTTTCCGCGAGTTCCCTGAATTACTTCAGGCAAATGGCAGGATGGTTCCTAGTATATCACGGCCGAATATTTACCTCACTCTTGTGAAGTTATACTTTTAGTATGTAAATATCTGTATATATGAATCACATTACTTTTGTTGTTCTTACGAAGATGTGCTGGAAAGTCGTGCCTCCGATTTTTTATGTGGTAACTCTTAAACCTTCTTAAAAAAAACAATCTTTATTAACATTCTACGGCTTCATTCTTCATGTTTACGTATTTATTTCTCAATACAGTCACCCTGGCAACGAACATACACTCCTGGAAATGGAAAGAAGAACACATTGACACCGGTGTATCAGACCCACCATACTTGCTCCGGACACTGCGAGAGGGCTGTACAAGCAATGATCACACACACGGCACAGCGGACACACCAGGAACCGCGGTGTTGGCCGTCGAATGGCGCTAGCTGCGCAGCATTTGTGCAGCCGCCGCCGTCAGTGTCAGCCAGTTCGCCGTGGCATACGGAGCTCCATCGCAGTCTTTAACACTGGTAGCATGCCGCGACAGCGTGGACGTGAACCGTATGTGCAGTTGACGGACTTTGAGCGAGGGCGTATAGTGGGCATGCGGGAGGCCGGGTGGACGTACCGCCGAATTGCTCAACACGTGGGGCTTGAGGTCTCCACAGTACATCGATGTTGTCGACAGTGGTCGGCGGAAGGTGCACGTGCCCGTCGACCTGGGACTGGACCGCAGCGACGCACGGATGCACGCCAAGACCGTAGGATCCTACGCAGTGCCGTAGGGGACCGCACCGCCACTTCCCAGCAAATTAGGGACACTGTTGCTCCTGGGGTATCGGCGAGAACCATTCGCAACCGTCTCCATGAAGCTGGGCTACGGTCTCGCACACCGTTAGGCCGTCTTTCGCTCACGCCCCAACATCGTGCAGCCCGCCTCCAGTGGTGTCGCCACAGGCGTGAATGGAGGGACGAATGGAGACGTGTCGTCTTCAGCGATGAGAGTCGCTTCTGCCTTGGTGCCAATGATGGTCGTATGCGTGTTTGGCGCCGTGCAGGTGAGCGCCACAATCAGGACTGCATACGACCGAGGCACACAGGGCCAACACCCGGCATCATGGTGTGGGGAGCGATCTCCTACACTGGCCGTACACCACTGGTGATCGTCGAGGGGACAGTGAATAGTGCACGGTACATCCAAACCGTCATCGAACCCATCGTTCTACCATTCCGAGACCGGCAAGGGAACTTGCTGTTCCAACAGGTCAATGCACGTCCGCATGTATCCCGTGCCACCCAACGTGCTCTAGAAGGTGTAAGTCAACTACACTGGCCAGCAAGATCTCCGGATCTGTCCCCCATTGAGCATGTTTGGGACTGGATGAAGCGTCGTCTCACGCGGTCTGCACGTCCAGCACGAACGCTGGTCCAACTGAGGCGCCAGGTGGAAATGGCATGGCAAGCCGTTCCACAGGACTACATCCAGCATCTCTACGATCGTCTCCATGGGAGAATAGCAGCCTGCACTGCTGCGAAAGGTGGATATACACTGTACTAGTGCCGACATTGTGCATGCTCTGTTGCCTGTGTCTATGTGCCTGTGGTTCTGTCAGTGTGATCATGTGATGTATCTGACCCCTGGAATGTGTCAATAAAGTTTCCCCTTCCTGGGACAATGAATTCACGGTGTTCTTATTTCAATTTCCAGGAGTGTATTTCTCCCAATGGGAGGACGTTTCCCTTTGTTGTCGGAGTCACAACCTCACCTCTGCTTGCACCGCTTCATCGACAGCAAAGTGTAGTCTTCAAACGTACTCGTATTCTTTAACCCTTCAGTAGACAGCCGTTAACGTCGTTTCTTTGACGTTTATAATCAGTCCTGAAGCTGGAGATGCACACAGTGCACCCCAGTGGATAGTCCTTATTGATGCTGTGTCCAGTGTGCATTTTCAGCTTTAGGACTGATTAAAAATGCCAGAGAAACGACGTTAACAACTGTCCACTGCAGTGAACAGGTGCCCCACAGAGTTAAGTTTCGGAAACAGACGAAAATCGGCTCGGGCGAAGTCAGGACAGTATGGAGGATGATCATTCGTTGTCTGACATCGTGATGCTGAAGAAGAGGGTGCTCCGTCTGTGGACGAACTTTTCGAATTCGAAACTCGATTACAGCACGCTGTTCCTCACGCACCGAAATAGTTACATTACATACTGTTATGTTATGTGCAAATATTCGGGGCCCCATAGTGAAAGACAGTTGCAAATAGGAAGACATGAAGAATTAAGATGAAGAATGCCAATACAGTTTGTTTTATTTAAAAAGCTTTAAAAGTTGTCACATAAAAAATTCGGAGTAATTACTTTTCAGCATGCCCTCGTATCTTTTAATACAAAAACATGTCTAACATACTTGTAAAAACGATCCACCGATTAACAAAACTATTGCCACTGGTAGTAGTAGTACCACCACTTTCGTTTGTACGTATGTGATAATGACGTACTTAAAATCCGTAATGACTGCAGGCATAGATGGGGCAGTAGCTAAGTAATTGTACTGACATTATAGCGCAGTGTCTCGTCTCTAATGACCCCTTAGTCGACGATATCTTCAACCATAATGTTAATCCTTCCCTCACGTCAGCAGCTGTATTTTATGACACGTTCTTCTCTAACACTGCAGCGCCATTTTTTCACGGGCGATGTTTACACTTAAGGCCTCTGTGACACGAAAATATAGTATTTTTTCCTAGGAGCATGCAAAGTCAAAACAGTCTACGATGATGTACTCTTATGGAAATTCAGACATACACTACGTTGAGATTATCACTGTTGTGTTACGAAACAAGACCATCTGCATACAAGAGGAACAATGCTTCTGCTTACATACTGAAAATAAAAAGATTAACAAATCTCCTCCAGCTATCATTAATTCATGAGACATATAAAATTACTGCGATTTCCCTTATATCCTTGACCATGTCAGTTCTTAACATACGACAGTCTGACAACATAAGAGCTAATGATAGCTTTAAGGATGCTTTTAGGATAAAGTTTATTCAATTTTGATCCATAACAACTTCGTATTCCATACACATGTGCTTACATCCGAAACCACACACATGCGTGCGCACACATACACACAACAAACACACACACACACATGGCAGACAGGTAATGAAGGTAAGAAAAAAATCAGAAATTTTTCAATAAAATCATTTTAAGTGTGTCACTTTGACATTATATGTTACGAAAACCGACGTAAACGAAGTATAGTGGAAAATACAGATCCATTGTTGGGGGTTTGCCACTCACACCAGTACCGTAACTGTTCAAGAGGAGTTCCCACTGCCCGCCATTCTAGTGCCGACGAAATTATACTTTCGTTCCACAGACGGCACCGTAATTAAATTTTTGAAATAATATGAACAATCTACCCTTCACCACCACCTCTGTCAACAGCTGCTCAATATACAATTTAAGAAACAAAACTCACAAAACAGGAAACAGGCCAACGGATGATATTTCTCTGGAAACCAGCAGGATGCACAACGCTAGGCTATAAAGGAAAAGTAGAGGTTGAAAAGGATTTGGAAGTATTTGATACAAACGTAATGATTGAGAAAAACAATCAAAAATCGATGTCCCGTCTGTTGCGAATGGAGGAGTCAAGATTACCACTGCATTACCGCCCGACAAGAGGATGCCCTTAAAGACCAACGAAAAGGTGGGAGGACCAAATGTTGTTGCAACAGGTCGAGCAAAGTCAAACTGACGACAGAAGGAAAAGAAGAAGGGGGAAAAGAAGAAGAACAAGAAGAAGACGGAGAAGTAGAAAGAGCGTCCTTCAAACATTTTTTCGGAAACAAAGAAATATTGAGATATAGCAAATTGTGTCCTATGATCGCCATCTGTCAAACACTTTACGAAGAACTCAGTATAATTACCAAGTATTCCCGAACATTCCTCCGGCCTACACAGAGAATCACGAACACTTACGAACAGTCACGTCTAATCTTGGGTTTGGTAACATGCATGGAATGTGGAATACGCCAGTGCCTTTAAAGATCCCTTTGGCGGGCAAACTCTCATACGTTGACCTTGTACAAGGATAGCGCTCTTAAATAACGCAGATGTCCAGTAGAAGTAAAATCCACCTGCTAATTTGTGTGGTACAGTGGATAGCCCGATTAGTCTGTATGCCACAATTCCTGCCGATACTTTGGAAATAAAGTGTACATGATGTATCCAAGGATTCGCAAAACCCAAACCCTCCCATGGTATTGCCACAAGGTGTAGCGTGAATAATCACTGCAAATCATTTGTTTCCAGTCATCCATTGTCCAGCGGCTTCGCTCTATGCACCACCGCAAGGATCGCTTAGCATTGGATACAGAGATATGAGGCTTATGAAGAGCTATTCAACCACTGAACCCCATTCTTTGTAACTCCCTACACATACTGAGCTCGCTGGACTGCCGGTAACTCTTTGGAAATCGTGAGTGATTCCTTTCGTTGATTTCATGCGACTTTTTTATGACCACCTTCAGCGGTGCTCCGTCAGTATGTGATGTTTGCCTTCTTCTGGTTTAGCTGTGCTTTTTCCTGCGCATATCCACTTCATTATCACATCACGAACTGTCGACATGGGCAGCTTCAGAGGAGATGTTTTACGTCTACTTTCTCACAAGGAAAAATAGGTGAATTTCTTTATCGGTGCTTCCTCCATGTTCAAAAATAATTGACGACGTTAGCCGCGCATTTTTCTAAGGTATTAGAAATTTCCTAAAGTATTAGGTCCTTTTTCTTGTCGGCGTCATCTTCACCTTAAGGCAGCTAGGCAGCAAGGTGGCCTTTCAAATTCTTCCTCTGCAAGGTCATCTTCCTGATAAGGTTCCAGAGCCATCCTTCCTTTTGTAGCAACACTTCGGTATCTGTATCTAACGTAAAAACAAAATTGTACAACCGTTGTGGCTGTCTGTTTCAACAATCCTATCTCCAAACCTACTAGGCGAATTTTCAAGGGGTTTTCACAGGTTACTTGAGCGTACTTGGGGTAAGATACAGGCTTTATTTCATCAAAAACGGAAGGCGGAAAAAAATACCGTAATTTAAAGTTTTATCTAAAATCGCCTGCTCATCTTTGTAGTTCGGATTTTTAATCACCACAACATAGTACACCAAAGAAACAAAAGATGACGCTGTTAGCTCTGTTGCAGACTTAAGACCCAGTATGTAGTACCAGTAGGTTTTTAATTCGGTGACAGATGTATTTCCCGAAGTTTACGCCAGTGCAAGAATTAACCACCCCAGTCAAATACAAACTAAAAGCGAATTTACTAGCTTAGGATACATGGATTTACTGATTTGACTTTGCAGACTAAAACCTTATCAACACTGGTTTGCATTCTTTGCTAGAAAAAAAGAAATTATTAGGTTTACTTTGTTTTTTAGGTTCCTACTCATTGTATATTCATTTCGAGGCCTGTTATGTAGTCGAGTCTTTATGAATACACCAGAACGGCTAAAAGACTGAGGACATCGTGGTTTCAAGAATGAAGATCGTGAGGTGAGACTTGATGCAACGCGAGAACATCTGCGAGCTTACGGGTTCTATTAGTTGCAAGATTTTGGCAGTTATTGCCAATTGTAAGATGGTGGTTGTTTTCGTCAGCAACTGCAAGCTGTTACTTGGTGTGTAAAAGAAAAGGATCTGACTGACAGGGTACCACTGAAAACTAATCCCTGGAATAAATGAAATATTCTTGCATATTGAAACTTCCTGGGAGATTAAAACTGTGTGCCCGACCGAGACTCGAACTCGGGACCTTTGCCTATCGCGGGCAAGTGCTCTACCACTTTTCTTTTAATCTCATTTTGTTCGCTGTTTTTCGTTGCATCTGCTCGGAGCGGACGTCGTAAGACATCCGTTGAAGTTCTTTGTTGATCGATTAGCTCAGTTTATTATATTACAGAGGGCAGCTAACCCTCTGACCGAACACGCTGAACTACCGCGCCGCCTGCCATCTGAGCTACCGAAGCACGACTCACGCCCGGTACTCACAGCTTTACTTCTGCAAGGTTCGCTGGAGAGCTTCTGTAAAGTTTGGAAGGTAGGAGACGAGATACTGGCAGAAGTAAAGCTGTGAGTACCGGGCCTGAGTCGTGCTTCGGTAGCTCAGATGATACAGTCTGCGTTCGGCAGTGCAGCAGTGCGCACCGCGCTCGGTCGTCCACGCCGCTGCGCGCGGAGTGTTTTGTTTACTTCCTCGTCAAAGCGTTTCTCAGTCGAACAAGCTGTAATGGCCAACTCTTACAGGAAGAACACTCTTAAGTTCACCTTCTCAAACGAATACGCACGACCCAAACCACTGGCCGTCGAACGCTTCCTACGCGAAGACGTGAAGATCCCGCGTGACGAACTCATCGGCATACACCTATCGGTCATTAGCAGCGTCGTTTATGTTAAGATGACTTCCGACGCTGCCTGCAACGAGATCATTCAAAGGACACGACATGGACTAAAATTTCGGCACTCCGACGGAAACGTCGGGCCTGTGGTTGTCGACCATGCAGGACTTGGCCTTCGGACGATCCGTGTATTCGAACTGCCTTTCGAGGTGAATGAAGATGAAGTCATCGCGGCGCTTAGCCCGTTCGGAAAAGTCAAGAGCCACGTAGCCGAGACATGGGCACAGTTTACGACGTATCCGGTGCTTAATGGTGTGAGACAAATCCGAATCGTTCTCAAACGGCACGTTCCATCGTACATTTCTATCGGCGGCTGCCGTGCGGTGGTCATTTCCGACGGACAACCTCGAACATGTTCCGGTTGTGGAAAAGAAGGCCACGTCCGTAATGAATGCCTGCAACGCCGCATCACACAACTAAGGCCCGACGATACGAACACCGACAGAACCACGACCACCCTTCCAGTCACCTATGCGGCGACACTGCACGTCCAGCCCTCACAAGGCGCCGTTCATGAGCGTCTCTCTGGTCCGATACACCCGGAGGCGTCCCAGCACCTTGACACCGGCGATGCCGCCCGTGAACATGTCCAGCAGCCGGACACACCCACGCTAGAAGATCACAAGGATACCTATGAGAGTGTTCTGGAGAATGAAGACCGCATCATAGCACCCGCGGCTTTTGTACCGGAACGACGTGAATCTCTTCCTTCCTCAGACACCGAAACTCATTGCCGAAAGCAGAAGTCGCCCAAACGACGAAAAAAACGCCGCAAGACATCAGACTCGACCATTGAGCCCCCTCCGCAGGACGAAGATGCCACATCACTCCGACGGAGAACACGATAACACTTTCTCCTCTGCCACGGAGACGAGTCATCCACAAGACGGTGAACCGCCCAACAGAGATCGTGCGCAAGCCCCGCGCCCAGTAGCCATGGAACATAGCAAGCCTGTTGTCACCGACGCCATTGAGCCGACTCGGCCAGCGCTGCCACCTCTCGCCGATGTCAAACCTGTCGGACACCTTTCATGCGCGGATGACACGGACTTCCCACCTCCATCTGATGCGTAAATGAGATCTGTTTCTCCGTTAGACCAAAACTAACATGGAGGAAGTTTCTACGGCGAATCCTGCGACTTCTATGGACTTCCAGCATCCACCACAACAATCTTCACCAGCTACGAACCTATCAGCAGCACGGATCTCCCATCAGGCGTACCGCATAGCTACTATCAATACTAATAATATCGGCTCCCACGCTAAACTTCAACTGCTCCGTGACGCGCTAAGAGCAGCGGACATCGACATCGTCCTGTTGCAAGAACTGAGGACAGCGATTTGGACTGGGTGTTATGGATATGAGACGTACGCCGCCCCTGCAGCTATGGAACACACAGGCGCAGCCATCCTCCTCCGAGAAGGAATTGCAGTTTCCGATGTCGCATACCTCCCAACAGCGCGAGGGGTGGCCATAACAGTTGAAGGACTCAAAATCATAAATCTCTACGCCCCATCGAGCACTGATAAACGGAGGGATCGCTCCCAGTTCTACGCAGAAGATATCACGCCTTTATTCCTCGGTCGATACGATCATCTCATCGAAGGTGGAGATTTCAACTGTGTTCTCGAGCGCACAGACCAATACCCCCATTTCACCACATGTCCCGAACTTCGCTTCCTCGTCCGCCGCCTTCGTCTCCTCGACACTTGGCGAGTGGTACACGGCGACCGCCCGGGGTATAGACACATCACGAGCCACGCTCTAAAATCAGTTCTCCTCGACGCGGAGCATTGGCCGTCTGCCTTTTCGGATCATGACATCTATATCTGTATCATGAACCTACGTCGACAATCTATATGGCGCAGTGCAAGACCTTGGAAACTCAATGTCGCGCTACTGCGGGACCCTGAATGTCGACAACAGGTCACCGACACGTGGAGCACCTGTGTTCAAAGCATTAGGCGTTACGAGGCCACACTGCAGTGGTGGGTGCTATGCGCCAAACCGGCCATCCGACGCACATTGACACATTATGGCAGAGCCAAAGCCAGGTGGAATCACCATACAACTGATTTCTACTATAGCGCTCTACGTGAACTCATGGATCATCCTCCATCCCCGGATCGCCTCAAAGAAACTCTACGCATCAAGGCAAAGATTTTATCCTTGACCAGATGCCCGTCTAGAGGGAGCCATTGTACGAGCCCGCAGCCAAGACAGGATTAATGGTGAAGAACCTTCTATGCATCATATTGTTCAAAATGTTCGTCGACGGCGACAGGCTTTAATGACAACTTTAGATTTACCTGATGGACGACGGCTGACTTCGCAAGCTACCATTGCGGATGCATTCACAACGCACTATAGACTTTTCTATCAAGAAGTACCTGCCGGTGCAGAGGCCATTGCTGAGGTTGCCCATGAGACACTTGGTACTCTAAACGCAGCAGCTGCAACCCTCCTGACTGCAGAAGTGACCACCGACGACGTCCAAGGCGCTGTGGCTAAGGGGTCTCTGAATCGATCTCCCGGCCCGGATGGTTTACCTCTCGAATTTTACAAATAATGATGCCACGATGGAGGGACATGTACTGGGAACTTTTGTCCGGCGCGGCGAACCCGCCACCAATGTTCATGGAAGGCTTACTTGTACCAGTCCCGAAACCCGCAGGAGGAACACGACTCGACAGTTATCGGCCGATCACGTTACTCAATTCGGACTTCAAGATTTTCACACGCCTTCTAGCAGTGCGACTCAAACGTGTCTTACGGGACATTGTTTCCCACGAACAAACATCCTTAGGCGGCGATCGTAATATACAGACGGCCCTCAGTGAATATCGAGATGTGATCGCTGTGGCAACACACTCGCGACTGCCAGGCGCTTTAATCTCCATCGACTTCAAACAAGCGTTTGACCGCGTCAATCATGCATTCCTCAACGCAGTGATGGACCGAATGGCAATTCCCCCGACGTTCACGCAAGTGATTATGCGGCTCCTTCGTGGAGCAACGTCCAGACTTCTCGTCAACGGCAGACTTACAGAACCTATACGGATTGAACGCTCAGTACGGCAGGGTTGCCCTTTGTCGACGGTGCTTTATGCCACTGCGATGGAACCACTCATTTGCGGATTACGGCGACGTTTGACAGGTATTCCACTCCGGGATCATATGTTCCGCTGCCGAGCTTACGCGGACGACTTGGCCCTGGTCGTACGTTCAGCGGCTGGCGTACAAGTTGCGATGCAGTGGATTACCCGTTACAGTGCAGGGGCAGGGAGCGCTATGAACGTGGCAAAGTCATGCGCCATGAAGATCAGCCGCGGCCTTCCCGCAGACAGCGTAGTTCCATTTCAACTGGTGGACACCATTCATTGTCTCGGATTGGTGTACACGCGAGACATTCGCCGCACCTCGGCGATCAATTTTCGGGCGCTGCTGCAACGCATCCGGGCCAACGTACAAAATCACCTACTACGCGCACTGAATATGTGCCAGAGAGTCACCTTCGTCAATACCCATCTGGCAGCTCGGATACCCCATATAGCGCAGATTTTGCCCATCACTGCGACAATGGCGGCCAGGTTACAGGCGGCATTCGGCTATTTCATTTGTTCTGGACACATCTTCAAAGTCCAGTATGAAGCTCTCACCTTGCCGAAGCGGGATGGTGGCCTCGATCTGGTTAATGTGAGAGCCAGGACTACGGCACTTTACACCAATACTATGCTCCGGTTATGGAAAAGGCAAAATGCTAGTTTTACTGGAATGTTGATGTGGTGTCACCGCCAGACACCACACTTGCTAGGTGGTAGCTTTAAATCGGCCGCGGTCCATTAGTACATGTCGGACCCGCGTGTCGCCACTTTCAGTGATAGCAGACCGAGCGCCACCACACGGCAGGTCTAGAGAGACGTACTAGCACTCGCCTCAGTTGTACGGACGACGTAGCTAGCGATGCACACTGACGAAGCCTCGCTCATTTGCAGAGCAGATAGTTAGAATAGCCTTCAGCTAAGTCAATGGCTACGACCTAGCAAGGCGCCATTAGCCTTACATAGCAAAAAAATGGTTCAAATGGCTCTGAGCACTATGGGACTCAACTGCTGAGGTCATTAGTCCCCTAGAACTTAGAACTAGTTAAACCTAACTAACCTAAGGACATCACAATCATCCATGCCCGAGGCAGGATTCGAACCTGCGACCGTAGCGGTCTTGCGGTTCCAGACTGCAGCGCCTTTAACCGCACGGCCACTTCGGCCGGCGCCTTACATAGCAATTGATAGTTATCGTATGAAGCATGTCTCATCAAGAGCGATGTACCACAAGGATGGATTAAAGTTAAGTATTCCAGGAGCTACGTACTTTTCTTTATAGCATTCATTACGTATCCTGTTTCAGACCTCACGCCATCCTGCGTGAGCTTATAGCGTGTATTTCGGTCTCCTCAAACCACACTGTGTCGGCACTTCTGTCGACACAACAGTTGACCACCGAGCTCGCACCTGTTTCGAGACGCCCACCGACGTCTTTGGCACACATCCCACCCCCGATGCCACATATCGACCGTTTCTTTTTGAAGTACAGCTACATATGCAACGAGCTCCCCAGGACCAGGAAGACGACCACCCGCGACATCTACCGCCTTCTCCGAAAGTCTCCACCCCGCAACCCCGTCGAAACACGTCACCCCCAGGTTTCATGGCCTACAGTTTGGAAAACGTTCCACCAACCATATCACACCACTGACACCACCTCTATGTGGTACCTTCTCGTCAACGGCAAGTATACTTCAAGACAGAAACTGCATCGTATCGCACTGGTGGACTCACCCCTGTGCCTCAAGTGCAATGTCGAAGATACAGATTTACATCGTTTTGAGTGTGGGCCAGCAGCAGCTGTCTGGACCCTCGTACAGAAGATTGTGGCTTTCTACCTCCGAGTACCACCACATCACTTTTCTCCAAAAATGGTTCAAATGGCTCTGAGCACTATGGGACTTAACTACTGTGGTCATCAGTCCCCTAGAACTTAGAACTACTTAAACCTAACTAACCTAAGGACATCACACACATCCACGCCCGAGGCAGGATTCGAACCTGCGACCATAGCAGTCGCGCGGTTCCAGACTGAGGCGCCTAGAACCGCTAGACCATCGGGGCCGGCCACTTTTCTCCCACTATGATGATATATCCCGACACGACCTATTTTCCATCGGCTAAGTGGCACGCCATCACATGGATCAGTGGCATGGCTGTCAACTACATCTTCCGGGACGACATCGTCGATCCGGCTGACTTTTGGAAACGCCTCCAAGTACATCACCACACCCTTCGCCGGCATCGACACTATCGGGCCACTTTCGCGAACTATTTACAGAGCATTTTCACCAACCCGCCTCAAAGCTGGAATCTCAACGAACCGTGCCAGCCAAGACTGGACGATCCCACGTTCCCCTCCAATGGTCAATGATAGAATGCATTTTGTTCTGCTGGCGCGCCAAAGTGGAGCATGGCGCGGAAAGTATTCCTATTTTATTTCAGTTCTCTTTTCTCTTCCTCTTCTAAGTTTTTTTTCTCCTTACATATGTTTATCCTTTTCACACATAGCTCTCTATCTGCAGCAGCCTATCTGTTTTCTTTCTCTTGTGCTCCCAAAAAAAAAAAAAAAGCTGCTGATGGTGAGACTGTATACTCATTTATGTTAACAAAAAACATACAAATACAAAAGAAGGCCGTTGCGGAAATATAGCTACCTTTTATGTTTTGAGTTTTCAAAGGATATTGTGTTATTTTATAAAGAACGTCGTCTTTTGTTTTCATACCCAAGAGGTTTTTATTTGTTTTCTTAAAAAAATTAGTAGAGCATTTATAAAAAAAAGAAAAAAAAAGAAAAATATGTTGGTAGAGAACATGTCCAAAAAAAAGTGGTATGAAAAAAAAAAGATGGTAGAGCACTTGCCCGCGAAAGGCAAAGGTCCCGAGTTCGAGTCTCGGTCGGGCACACAGTTTTAATCTGCCAGGAAGTTTCAGATCAGTGCACACTACGATGCAGAGTGAAAATCTCATTCTGGATTCTTGCATATTAATCAAAATATCAAAAAAACTTAATAAGTATATTCAATTTTATTATGACTGAATGTTGATTTTTAACATATCCATGACTTTAATAAGATGGCAAAGATAATGTAAATCAGAACACTGGGAGGTGTTGCGGTGTAAATAAGAACAGATTTATTCTTTCTTGATATCACATGACAAATAATGGCTAAAGAAATGCCACGCAAACATTTTATCTGACAATCACCTTCAATAATATGCGGTCTACGGTTAACAAAGTGATCAGCTGCACCACACTAACCAGGACTAATTTCTTTATCTGACTTCATTTATGTGAATCTGAAGTATGGTCCAAAAACTACGGTACTATCAAGCATCTACAGTCAACTATTGCACAAAGAAAAATATGATTCCAAATAACAGGGTGCTGAGGAGCATATATTGGAGCCCTGCGCCATGGCAGCTAACACTTAACCCTTCTGCGGGTGAGGGCGGCACAGCACGACGCGCTCCCTGAGTGCGGTCACGGACAGTGGTAGCATGTTATTAATGGCGCGCACCCGGAAATATGCAAGTACGCCGTCTCGTGTTTGGCTGATTCGTAACGCAGATACTTCCCTAAGAGCCCCTGAAATCCCGGTGGATTCCAGTGTCCAGGTGGACCCATTTGCTGGTCTGCTAAACTAGTATCACTCCGTGACACGACAACTATGTGTGACGGAATATGTCAAACGTTTAGGCAGCCGACTCAGAACAAATAAGTACACTCACGCACAATTCGTTGCGTGTGTGATGCAAGAAGCAATACCTCTGATGATTCAGATGATGACTGGCACAGACTCTAATTGGCACACTAGCAAAGGAGAGAAGTCTCACTATCTAGGTATATACCTGCCGTTTTCACCAGCGAAGCGACAGCACAAAAGTCATCTCTTTTCCCACAGCTTTCCTCCGCGGCTTGGTAGCTTAGCACATTTGCATGCTTAGACCACACCCACTTTAGCACAAGCAAATCACGAGCTAGAGCTTGGCATTCGAAGGTGGGAGACCGCCTCCCTGCTCTGCATACACATTTTTCACCAACCAGTGACTTTAAAAATTAAATGGGAGAAAAGGAAAAAAGATTCAACTTCGCTGCCTCTTACCCAGGCTTTTACGCCATGTCTTTGCTAAAAGCTTGACTCGGATAGAACCACAGCCCTCCATAAAAAGATCGATATCACCACTGTTGCGTCCATTTAGAACTTTCTACAGAACGGCCATAAACGCGCTAAAAGCCTCATACCTTCACAGGTATGTTTTATAACAGAGTCTGGACACCTGGACACTTCGGCACCACTGCCCTGTCCCATGGAATTCGCAAAAATTCTCAGCGCTCTCATGCACTTTCTACTTAAAAATGGCCCATAATCTGCTTTATTGCTGGCCATCAGCTCATACAGTGCGCCGGTCAAACCTGCAGCGACTCCTTGGCCCTAGTCAGCATACCTGGACGCAGCCACCAGCGGATCGGTGCTACACAATCTGTCTGCACTTTGACACCGGGGAACTTGGCTGTCAGTAAACATTTTCAACGGAGTAAGCCCGTCCGTTCCACAGAAAATGGCACTCCTCGGCTCTTAGCCGCCATATGCTTTTACTGCTATCAATTAACTCGACTCAGCATACTCTTCCTGTGAACGCAGGTAAAGCCTTCACTAGAGCACACAAGAAAGAGCATTAACTACTGCCAACCATTTTATCATATGAATGAATTCAAATTGTATCAAATGTAGAAACCAAGTAATGAAGATCACCTTCCCTATGAATATTAAGCAGCATGACAAAGTGAGAGTGCCCTGCAATCTCTCACAACCTCACCATTCCTCTCAAATTTATTCTTAGGAAGTGTCACACTTTAAAATGCTTAGCGTGACACAGAACAGTATAAATTGTGACTCTTTAGTTGGGTCATTATCAATGAAATAAACATTAATCAATCTTTGTTCACCATAAACCCCAGCACAATTTTATACCTTGTCTTTACCACATTCAACGAGGGGTCATACATACAATCTCTGCTGGATGCCTGAAACTACCGTCTGTTTACTTATTTCTATCATTTCAACAATGGCCTGCAGAATTTTCCCTGACAAAGGCAACTCAAACTTGTCCTGTTCATTTATTACCCACAATATACAAACCCAACGCAATCTGACTGCTATCCAGTGACAACTTGGTTTCAATAATTAACGCGAAAGAATGGCCATGAATTGCAAGATATCCTAACAATAACCCATACTTTTCGTAAGTCACTTACGTCGCAGAAAATTTTCATGACACGAACAACAGGAATTACATCAAGCAGCAACTGCAGTCAGCTAAATAAAAATTTTGTATCTGCTATAGACTCTAGCTACCGGGAGGCATTTAGCAAAAAAAAAAAGATTTTGCTGAAGAGCAAAAAAAAAAAAAAACCGAGTTTGGTTCAAATGGCTGGAAGCACTATGGGACTTAACTTCTGAGGTCATCAGTCCCCTAGGCAGGATTGGAACCTGCGACCATAGTGGTCGCGCGGTTCCAGACTGTAGCGCCTAGAACCGCTCGGCCACCGCGGCCGGCACAACGAAGTTTCCGTCGTGAGATCGGCACATTTCTACTCTCAATAACTGTAATTAATCAGCTCTGGGATGAACGTCTGTACATCTATAAACTTGATACATGTGACGAAAAAATACTTGTATAGTGAAATTCTATCAATGCCTAACACTGACGACTAGCAGTAATGGGAGAATTACCATAGTGAGTCACAAAAATATCTAAAAAAATGATTGTTGTCTCTAACACTATTATAACTAAACAAAACTTATTCTACTATGCTTATGTTCGGCTGTCACCGACCATTAAACGGTCTGAAGCTGGTTCAGAATAGGAATCTTCCAGCAACGTTCCTTCAATATCTTCGTATCTAATCTTCTAATATCACTGATGAGACTAGGTCCGAGTTCAGTTGCAGATGCCTTTTGTGCCTCTTCTGCTTTTTCAACTAGTCATTGACGTTGGTTGTCATTTCCTCGTCCTGGGTTCGGTCCCCGAATCTCAATTTCTTCGGCCTGACTTCCGTTTCCTCCGTTGATCATTTGTTCACGACTTCCATCGTCATTGAAATCGGATCCATGGTTTCGCCATCCGTTGTTTTGTGGTCCGTATCCTTCATTCCTCCTTCCATTTCAGCCTCTGTTGCGTAGAACATAACCATTGCTGTTCCCATTGCAGTCTCTTCGTTGTTCCATTCCATTACTCCCGAAATTTCCCGACCGTGAATGGTTTCCGTAAGGCGTTCCATTTCGTACATTTCCATTCCCTTTCTCTGCCTCGTGATGACTGGGTGTTGTGCGATGTCCTTATGTTAGTTAGGTTTAAGTAGTTCTAAGTTCTAGGGGACTGATGACCATAGATGTTAAGTCCCATAGTGCTCAGAGCCATTTGAACCATTTCCATTCCTATTATTATAATTTTTATGTTATGGACGCGACATAGGGCCTGCGACGTATCTGTCAAAGTTTCTTTTGTGTTCCCTGATATTCTCTGCTCAGAATGCGTACTGTAATTGGTAAAGAATGTTACGGAAAGTACTGAGTTCCATATTACACCTGCCAGCTACAACTTGTTGATATGTTGACGGAAATCTGATGTAACAGTGACGTATGATTTCACCGGAAGAGCATGGTACGTCAAGATACTCCTTCCTGTCGATCATTGCATCAAGGAACTTGACAGGGATTTTGTAGCCTGAACTCTCGAAATCTTTGCCAAAAATCATCTCATACTTTATGCGGTCTTGCGTCTCCTTGGAACCGTAGATATTTAGGAAGCTGTCCCTGATCTCCTAATAACTTCTACACGTCGCTAGTATTCCAGGAATTTTCTCCGCAACTGATCTTTGCAGGTGTCCGCAAATAAAGTCTAATTTTTATTTTAGAGGCCAATTTGGAGGTAAAGAGAGGTCAAATTACGATATACAAGGGCATGGTGAGTAAAATTACCCTCATCTCGGAAAATTTCGAATTTTCGGACTTGTAAGAAATGTTGAAAGTCGAATGGATGTGCCGCGCGGGATTAGCCGAGCGGTCTCAGGCGCTACAGTCATGGACTGTGCGGCTGGTCCTGGCACCACATTTCGAAAGCTTCTATTCTCTTCTTGTCCAAACTATTTATCGTCCATGTTTCACTTCCATATGTGACTACACTTCATACAAATACTTTCAGAAACGACTTTCTGACACTTAAATCAATACTCGATGTCAACAAATTTCTCTTCTTCAGAAACGCTTTCCTTGCCATTGCCAGTCTACATTTTATATCCTCACTACTTCTACCATCATCAGTTATTTTGCTCTCCAAATAGCAAAACTCCTTTACTACTTTAAGTGTCTCATTTCCTAATCTAATTTCTGCACCATCACCGGACTTAATTCGACTACATTCCATTATCCTCATTTTGCTTTTGTTGATGTTCATCTTATAACCTCCTTTCAGCACACTGTCCATTCCGTTCAACTGTTCTTCCAAGTCCTCTGCTGTCTCTGACAGAATTACAATGTCATCGGCGAACCTCAATGTTTTTATTTCTTCTCCATGGATATTTATACCTACTCCAAACTTTTCTTTCGTTTCCTTTACTGCTTGCTCAATATACAGATTGAATAGCATCGGGGATAGGCTACAACCCTGTCTCACTCCGTTCCCAACTACTGCTTCCCTTTCATGTCCCTCGACTCTTATAACTGCCATCTGCTTTCTGTACAAATTGCAAATAGCCTTTCGCTCCCTGCATTTTACCCCTGCCATCTTCAGAATTTTAAAGAGAGTGTTGCAGTCAACATTGTCAAAAGCTTTCTCTAAGTCTACAAATGCTAGAAACGTGGGTTTGCCTTTTCTTAATCTTTCTTCTAAGATAAGTCGTAGGGTCAGTATTGCCTCACGTGTTCCAAACTGATCTTCTCCGAGGTCAGCTTCTACCAGTTTCTCCATTCGTCTGTAAATAATTCGCGTTAGTATTTTGCAGCTGTGACTTATTAAACTGATAGTTCGGTAATTTTCACATCTCTCAGCACCTGCTTTCTTTGGGATTGGAATTATTATACTCTTCTTGGAGTCTGAGGGAATTTCGCCTGTCTCATACATCTTGCTCACCAGACGGTAGAGTTTTGTTAGGCCTGGCTCTCCCAAGGCTGTCATTAGTTCTAATGGAATGTTGTCTACTCCCGGGGACTTGTTTTCACTTAGGGACTTAGGTCTTTCAGTGGTCTGTCAAACTCTTCACGCAGTATCACATCTTCCATTTCATCTTCATCTACATCCTCTTCCATTTCCATAATATTATCCTCAAGTACATCGCCCTTGTATAAACCTTCTATATACTCCTTCCACCTTTCTGCTTTCCCTTCTTTGCTTAGAACTGGGTTTCCATCTGAGCTCTTGATACTCATGCAAGTGGTACTCTTTTCTCCAAATGTTTCTTTAATTTTCCTCTAGGCAGTATCTATCTTACCCCTCGTGAGATAAGCCTCTACATCCTTACATTTTTCCTCTAGCCATTCCTTCTTAGAAATTTTGCACTTCCTGTCGATCTCATTTTTGACACGTTTGTATTCCTTTCTGCCTGCTTCACTAACTGCATGTATGTATTTTCTCCTTTCATGAATTAAATTCAGTATCTGTTCTGTTACCCAAGGATTTCTACTAGCCCTCGTCTTTTTACCTACTTGATCTTCAGCTGCCTTCACTATTTCATTCCTCAAAGCTACACATTCTTCTTCTACTGTATTTCTTTCCCCCATTCCTGTCAATTGTTCCCTTATGCTCTCCCTGAAACTCTGTACAACCTCTGGTTCTTTCAGTTTATCCAGGTCTCATCTCCTTAAATTCCCACCTTTTTGCAGTTTCTTCAGTTTTAATTTACAGTCCATAACCAATAGATTGTGGTCAGAGAACACATCTGCCCCTGGAAATATCTTACAGTTTAAAATCTGGTTCCTAAATCTCTCTCTTACCATTACATAATCTATCTGAAACCTTTTAGTATCTCCAAGGTTCTTTCAGGTTTACAACCTTCTTCAACCAAGTGTTAGCTATGATTAAGTTATGCTCTGTGCAAAATCTACCTGGCGGATTCCTCTTTCATTTCTTAGCCCCATACATATTCACCTACTATGTTTCCTTCTCTTCCTTTTCCTTCTGTCGAATTCCAGTCAACCATAACTATTAAATTTTCACTACCTGAATAATTTCTTTTACCTCATCATACATTTCATCAATTTCTTCATCATCTGTCGAGCTAGTTGGCATATAAACTCGTACTACTGTAGTAGGCGTGGGCTTCGTGTCTATCTTGGCCACAATAATGCGTTCACTATGCTGTTTGTAGTAGCTTACCCGCACTCCAATTTTTTTATTCATTATTAAACCTACTCCTGCATTACCCCTATTTGATTTTGTATTTATAACCCTGTATTAGCCTGACCAAAAGTCTTGTTCCTCTTGCCACCGAACGTCACTAATTCCCACTATATCTAACTTTAACCTATCCATTTCCCTTTTTAAATTTTCTAACCTACCTGCCCGATTAAGGGATCTGACATTCGACGCTCCGATCCGTAGAAAGCCAGTTTTCTTTCTCATGATAACGACGTCCTCTTGAGTAGACCCCGCCCGCAGATCCGAATGGGGGACTATTTTACCTCCGGAATATTTTACCCTAGAGGACGTCATAATCATTTAATCACACAGTAAAGGTGCATGCCCTTGGGAAAAATTACGGCTGTAGTTTCCCCTTGCTTTCAGCCGTTTGCAGTACCAAAACAGCAAGGCCGTTTTGGTTAGTGTTACAGAGCCAGATCAGTCAATCATCCAGACTGTTGCCCCTGCAACTACTGAAAAGGCTGCTGCCCCTTTTCAGGAACCACACGTTTGTCTGGCCTCTCAACAGGATTCCCCTCCGTTGTGGTTGCACCTACGGTAGGGCTATCTGTATTGTTGAGGCACGCAAGCCTCCCCACCAACGGCAAGATCCATGGTTCATGGGGGGGGGGGGGGGGGGTAAGTTCCTTTTATTCCTAACAGTTTACCATTTCGCTTCAAATATGTATACTTCCCGCCTATGAGCGTAAACGAAGCAGAAGGCCAAATGCTGCGTGTTGCAGAAGAGGATCTTAGTGTCAGATGCTTGTCTCACACCCATTTCTACATGGCTTTCTGATGTCAGTGAAGCAAACGAGCTCTTCGTTCATGTTCAAATTATATTACTTCAAACATTTTATACAAAGAAGCTTTGTAATTCGAAAATAAATTCCACGCATACGCTGTGTTTCTCAGATAGTTTGTAACAACATTTATTTGTCGTGTACAGAGTACAGAATTATAAGTGCCTTTAGAACTGCAGTTGTGTGCTGGGAGCAAGTGCAAGAGGGCATGCCGCACTGAAGTGTTGACGCCTCATTGGTGCGTCATAATGGATCGCTCCTGCAGGTCAGTGCAATGACCATGTGCTGTGCTGGCGACGGCAGCGGCGGGGCGAGGAAGGCCATAGCGGCTGCTAATCTCAGTGCTCTCGATGACAGCTCGCCGCACACTCAGAAGGAGACTGCCGATTGTGGTCCAGGCTGTTGGCTGTAGTGAAGACAAGGCCCTGGACACTCACCATGGATCGCACAAGATGACAGCAAATGTGCACGAGTTGGGCAGGAGACTTGATAGATACACAGATTCCTGAGCTCGGAAAACCTCGCTATGTAATGGACCATAATCCATGTCTAGGATACTTTGAGTCTGCGTCACTGGGCTCGGTTCATTCTGCTTAAATTCGATTTTGTAGTGGTACTCACGCAGTGAGGTTACATGGCGTTATCTCATAGTGCCTGATTCACAGCAATGCTTGCGGTTCTGTCTACTATATTCAGAGGTCTGCTGCACTGGCGGTTCACCTTGTTGATATACTGACTGACACACCAGCCGAGAGATATCCTACCTTTTTCTGAGCTTGTCTGGCAGAATTAAAACAAAGAAAGAAGAGTAACTACATACAATAAAATTATGCTGCTGCCTAACGCTTTATAACCTCATGAATTGTTATTCAGCATATTTTTTTTCCGTCAATAATATTCTTACAACAGCTGAAGTGGTGAAGAAGAACTTCAGTGAAGCTATAGTCTCTCTATTTCTTGCTAAATGTTATTTTCCTCCATTTTTTGAAAACCACTCTATTTGCCACCCTTTCTATCCGTAGTGTTCACAGAGCACATTGAGGTCTTCATAAACTGCATAGCGATTTTGATGTCAGTAAGGTTACCTACTTCTTAAATACTTCTCTGATATGATTAAAAATTAATGTTACTTGCACCCTCCATCAGGCGAGATAATTTGCCCAAGTGTCATTGAAATTATTTACCTGGGTGGGTGTTACATCTATTAGGATTACTTTCGGATTTTTAACCCATATCTAGAGTCTCACACAGTTTTTCACTTGGCCATGTTTGTTTTCCTCTTACATTTCACTTATTCAACCAATTGCTTCTGTATTTCTTCTAGGCCTTCGTCAGTCTCTACAGGGTAGTGTGATCTGGGAATCTAATTACCTTTTGCTGTTTTTAACTCATTAATTTTCAACGTTACATTTTGAGGTTAGATCATCGCTTATTGTCGTCTTTAACGTGAAACAAAGTACAACAATGTAAAAAAGTATCGGATACGACACACATACAATATAGTGTTTGGAGAGCAATTACTTGCTTATGTCCGTTTAAATCCTACAATGTTCAATAAAGCTGATATAGTCTCTCGAATTATAGTATAACGATAGCTTACAAGCCATCCACAGAAAGTTGACATCCCATGGCGTGATGTCTGCGTAACTCCAAATGGGACTGGCTCCAAAACACGAGACAGTTGAAGGAACAGGAAAATGCGGTGTAAGCTGTGGGGGGAAGGGGGTGGGGTACTGGGGAAAAGATGAAGTGCGACAAGGGTAGGAAAGACTTTCTTCACAGAACTCTTTCACATGTATGGGGAGCGTTCTGCACCACAAGCACTGCTGCCCGAAGGAGAGCAGGTGGTTGACTATGCTCAGTTATGGCAGCAAATGACAGCTACATTGTGTAACAGGCAAGAAGAGATCTAAATCAAATAGTGGCAGCGGTTGCAGCCGCATTTAAAAGGACTATAAAGCAAGCAGTCTCCCACTCTGCAGTGGCGCGGAGACTGTACGGTGTGGTCTCTCTGCCCGAAGATGAGTACGTTGTATTATGGTGACTCTCGCACCTAGGCGTCATCGTTAGCGACGGTCCAAGATCGTAGGAACTGGACCAAGGAGGAGTTGGGTCTCCTTTGTGATTCAAGACATGCTCTCATGTGGCGAGTGGTGGGAAAACATACAGCACTCAGGAAGATTGTCGAACATGTTCGTTTTGGTGGTCCAGGTATTTTGGAAGGGGCGGGGGTGCATAATATTGCATGGCCGTACTGACCTTCAAATCTCTGAATGCGGTACAATCGACAGCCGACGTTATTCTGACACTGCACTCGTTCTACAGGTGTGTCTTTTCAGGGGATTATTCGGCCTGACATCATTTTTATGGATGACAGTGAATGACCACATCGAACAGCGCGGGTGAAGTAGCTCTTTGGACGAAAGAAAATTCCGCGAGTGGACTGGTCTTCAAAAATTGGCTCTGAGCACTATGGGACTTAACATCTGAGGTCATCAGTCACCCTAGAACTTAGAACTACTCAAACCTAACTAACCTAAGGACATCACACACATCCATGCCCGAGGCAGGATTCGAACCTGTGATCGTAGCGGTCGCGCGGTTCCAGACTGAAGCGCTCAGAACCACTCGGCCACACCGGCTTGCTGGAATGGTCTGCCCGTTCCATCGAGCACATATGGGATGCTCCGGGGAGGTATATTGCAACATGTCCACATGCACCATCCAATGTCCAGCAACTGACAACCATGCTGCTTCAGTAATGGAACGCCGTAGAATAATAACCTCATACCAACCTTGTGGCCAGGATGGAAGCACACTGAAGACCATGCACTGCTGTAGGTGGTGATCACACATCATGTTATGAACTATCTCCGCCGTTTGTCATCTCCAGGGACCCATCATGAATCGCTGTGGCGTCAGTGAACCTACTGTCTTCGCGTAAAAGTGTCATTTCTGTTCGTCCCACTGCATATTTCCTTCAGTTACCTCCTGTACTACACTGTAGCAGTTCCTTCTATGTATTGTCCAATTGTCATCGAGCTACATTACTTGACGTCCGCCCCATAGCTAAGAGGTCAGCGCGGCGGTCTGTCACGCCAAGGGGCCCAGGTTCGATTCCCGGCTGGGTCGGAGAGTTTCTCCGCCCAGGGACTGGGTGTTGTGTTGTCCTCATTATCATTTCATCATCACCAGTGGAAGGCAACGGGAATCCACCACTGGAATAACTTCCCTAGACGCTCCTGCTGTGGACCTCTCTGACGAAGCTTCCCCATGATAAGACCTGCTGTAAGGCAGAACACAAAGTGAACCGTATCATCTTCATCTTTGCCTAGGTGTGGTGTGTCGTCTTCCTGAACCTTGGCTTTGCTCTGCCGCGATTCGTCAGAACACAAAGTGAACCGCATCATCTTCATCTTTGCCTAGGTGTGGTGTGTCGTCTTCCGGAACCTTGGCTTTGCTCTGCCGCGATTCGTCCGTTTGCTTTTAAATTTCGGAGGGTACTGCGTTCTGGGGAGAGACCTGCTGACGACGAGAGTAGCGAGTGCTGCTGCCGGTGTGAGACGGGGAGTTTAGTTTCCGGTTGTGTGGCAGTGCAATGTTGCGGGAAAGGTGGTATAACTTCCTGTGAAAGCACGTGATTGCTACGAGCGTGTGTACTCGGGACAGCGGCAGTCGTTCTGGACGGGCTGTGTGATAAGGAAGCTCGGCGTGGGAACTGTTGACGCGGCTTGTCCGCGTTGCTATGGCGGAACTGGGGCGATTGACATAACTCGAGTTGGTGCTGGTTGCAACCTGTAGCCGAATGCTTGTCTGCTTTCTGGGCTAACGGTGAGAACTTGTTGACTTAATGTGTCTCACTCAATTTCTGCCTGTGTCGTCCGTTGTGTTTTGCTCTAAGGTCGTGTGCCATGGTGTCTCGCAGTTTTAGTAGGCTCAGACATGCCCGAAATCCCAATTCAATGATCTGCTGTTATATTGTCAAGTGTAACTATCACTAGAAAAGAGTGTTAACTCTCTGTGCCTTAATAACTGAACCTAAAATATTATCTGTGGTTGAAATTTTATTCTGACCCAAGTGCAATAACGATTTTGTATTTTACAATTTGTTGAGTGGTATTATTATTTAGTACTGGCGGTGACATTTACTAAGTCGAAGATTTACGAAGGCCAGTGGGCGTCATTAACAGTTCCTGCCTAGATAGGCGTTATATTTTGAACCATGTGTTTGAATGTTTAGTAATTTTTATGTTCTACATCTACATCTACATTGATACTCCGCAAGCCACCCAACGGTGTGTGGCGGAGGGCACTTTACGTGCCACTGTCATTACCTCCCTTTCCTGTTCCAGTCGCGTATGGTTCGCGGGAAGAACGACTGTCTGAAAGCCTCCGTGCGCGCTCTAATCTCTCTAATTTTACATTCGTGATCTCCTCGGGAGGTATAAGTAGGGGGAAGCAATATATTCGATACCTCATCCAGAAACGCACCATCTCGAAACCTGGCGAGCAAGCTACACCGCGATGCAGAGCGCCTCTCTTGCAGAATCTGCCACTTGAGTTTATTAAACACCTCCGTAACGCTATCACGGTTACCAAATAACCCTGTGACGAAACGCGCCGCTCTTCTTTGGATCTTCTCTATCTCCTCCGTCAGACCGATCCGGTACGGATCCCACACTGATGAGCAATACTCAAGTATAGGTCGAACGAGTGTTTTGTAAGCCACCTCCTTTGTTGATGGACTACATTTTCTAAGCACTCTCCCAATGAATCTCAGCCTGGTACCCGCCTTACCAACAATTAATTTTATATGATCATTCCACTTCAGATCGTTCCGCACGCATACTCCCAGATATTTTACAGAAGTAACTGCTACCAGTGTTTGTTCCGCTATCATATAATCATACAATAAAGGATCCTTCTTTCTATGTATTCGCAATACATTACATTTGTCTGTGTTAAGGGTCAGTTGCCACTCCCTGCACCAAGTGCCTATCCGCTGCAGATCTTCCTGCATTTTGCTACAATTTTCTAATGCTGCAACTTCTCTGTATACTACAGCATCATCCGCGAAAAGCCGCATGGAACTTCCGACACTATCTACTAAGTCATTTATATATATTGTGAAAAGCAATGGTCCCATAACACTCCCCTGTGGCACGCCAGAGGTTACTTTAACGTCTGTAGACGTCTCTCCATTGATAACAACATGCTGTGTTCTGTTTGCTAAAAACCCTTCAATCCAGCCACACAGCTGGTCTGATATTCCGTAGGCTCTTACTTTGTTTATCAGGCGACAGTGCGGAACTGTATCGAACGCCTTCCGGAAGTCAAGAAAAATAGCATCTACCTGGGAGCCTGTATCTAATATTTTCTGGGTCTCATGAACAAATAAGGCGAGTTGTGTCTCACACGATCGCTGTTTCCGGAATCCATGTTGATTCCTACATAGTAGATTCTGGGTTTCCAGAAATGACATGATACGCGAGCAAAAAACATGTTCTAAACATGTTATAGAGAGCTGCTGTCATGCCCTATGTGGACGATTCGCCACGTTGGTGAAGTTTCTAGTTGTTCTGCTGGTCTGTGCCATATTGCTAAAGCAGACAGTCCTAGCACAGCTGACTGTAAATTTTTCCTAGTGGTGAGGAGCACGGGCTGGTTTTAAGTGCTAACTCACTGACTTCAACCATTCTCAAATATTTATTACTACTGATATTCAGGCCCTTCAGACCGACTGCCGACGTCACTACCCCTTTTGGTTATTAATTTTATCGTGTTAGCTTGTTTCATTAAAAAAAAACCTTTGGTATATGAATTTGTCTTTTGGTCTTTACTGGTCCTTCGGACGAAGTAAATTAACTGTTGGTTTTGCATTCTTGTAGCATTATCAAAACAACATTTGTGGTTATATTTGATTGGCCCTTGTGGCCGAATGATTAAATTCATTCCTTTCAGTAACTTATTGCATTGGTCAATAATTAATCAAAAGTGTTGGGTCCTTCAAACCGTGATTATCTCCTTATGTTGAATCTTAAGGTTGTCATTCTGACATTACAGTTGTGAATGTTCAGCGGCCCCTCAGGCTTGGAATTTAAAAAATTTTACTGTCCCAGTGAACAAGTGTTTTGAATGTTTAATAAAATTAAATTGTGTTTCAAACTGTAACCTCATTTGGGTCTACGCTGTCACTCCCTGCAGCCTTTGAGCTCTGCTTACCTTACGTTTTGGTTAAGTTTTCCCATACCACGACGTATCACAAAGTAAGTTACATTACTTGACAGTTACAGATCATGTTAGAGCTACTTTCATCCTTAAGTTTAGCACAGAAGTGTAACTGACAACAGAGTATGCTATTGTTTCTTAGGGATAGCGAACCTCACAAGACGTTAATATCTTTCATGCCTCGGAAGATCTGCCCCCAATTGAAAATAGTGTGCTGCCAGAAAGCACGCGCCACTACCCGTGCTGCTGCTCCGCTGCCTGGCGACACTTGAGCAGCGACGTTGTCCACTTCCCCTCGACACCTCTCGCGAGGCAGACGGCTGGAGACGGCGGCTGTGTATTATCTCGCAGTGTGTATGGAGTGGGGCCCTTACCAGAAGGCGGTGGGCTGGGCAGCATCGATCCGGCAAGCGGGCATCCGTCGAGGGCCCGTCAAGTGTCGGGGTGGCAGGGGCAGCGTCGGCTCCTCCGCCTGGCCCTGACCGCCGTGTTCGAGGGTCGCAGCGCCGCGTCACGTCAGCACCAGGAGGGCTCTGCTGTCCGCTGTCCCCTGCCCTCTGCTGTCACCGTGGGAATGAGGGGGGAGGGGGTCCGCGCCTGCAGCCGACGTGGAGCTGCTGCTCACGATGCCGCCTTCCACGCATCTCGCGCAATTAGCCCCTAACAGAGCCGCAATCGCTACCCTAAATGGCGCGCGTTTCCAGATCATTAACGTACTCCGTATGACATATCTACGCATCCTCGACTGTCCAACAGCTAGCACAGTAACATTACAGGATCTGCCACAATTAACAGCGAAAACTGACGAGTGTAAAAGTATTCGATAATATAAGCAAAAACATTCCAAATAAGAATTTTTCGAGATAGTTTGGAATGATGTGGGTTGATTCTTACGAAGAAGAAGACAGCAACCAGCCACTATTAATACTGCTATTTATTTAAGTCAATAGCGCCGTAACCGGTTTCAAACTGATAAGTTCATTATCAGACGGCTGTTCACAAGATTTAGAAGAAGCACTTTACATAATTGTCAGTTTTCGATTTTTATTCCTCCACTGTGGCGAAATATTCTTGGTGTGTTGGTGCCATCGAAAATTCCGTTCAATTTTCTTGCGAAGTTGCAGGATTGTATTTTTCAAATATTCGAAGCACTTATATGGTTTGCACATCAACATATTGTGCAAAGCACCACACACACACACACACCCACACACACACACACACACACACACACACACAGCCGTCTGATGATGAACTTGTCAGTCCGAAACCGGTTACGGCACTATTTACTTAAATAAATAGCAGTATTAATAGTGGCTGGCTGCTATCTTCTTCCTTGTAAGAATCAACCTACATCAATTGTATACAGCCACGGTCTCACCATGTCAGTTTTAGACAAAATAGCAATTTCGAAGGAGTTTAAAAGCTGCCACAAATGAAACATTACCCTAGTTCGATATGAAACCGAAAAACCGTAATATCTTCATGTCTCTACCTGTGTAGCTAGCAAACGCCTTCCGCACGTCCCGCCAAGGGGCGTGTGCGCTGTGTACCGCGCGGACGTAACGGCTACGCGCATGGGCTTGCTCTCCTTTCTTTCCCTCCCGTAAATTTAGGATGGCCATACGAGGAAAAGTGCTGCGAATCATGTGGGACGTGGAGACTACGAGCATTTGCCGAAATTGCGCATCAATTTTAAGGGCCTCTGTGATTCCTTGTTCTATCAAAAAGCACGGCGCTCCGATTTAGTGGAAGATGGTCTCGGAATTTTATTTTTTACGTCTACAGAATTCACGTGAAAAGCGGGATTACGGAGCCATAATGATCGGAAAGATTTGACGTGTTTCTTTTAAGTTAACTCCGATTTTATTTACAGCGTTTACCAGTTCCAACTTGGCTCAAATTGTTTATGCCACAGATTCCTATCTATCAGGTTTCAACCACATTGGTTAATTACGAATATTATTTGCACCGTTCTTGCGTATTTGATTTTGTACTCAGGATTAACGTAAGCTCAATTTTATCTAGTGATGTTTTGATTGAAGGCATGTCGGGGCTGATACTCAAATTTTATTTGAACGTGCTTTTATAGAACTAGTCTGAGCTACCATAACTTATATTTTATTGTATGTTGACCGGGGACCAACAACCGAAGGAGAGGCTCCGTCCCCGCCGCAGTGGTCCGCAACCCCATGACGACTATCGCAGTCCACTTCACACTTCCGCCGCCCCACACCGAAACCAGGCTTATAGTGCGGTTCGGCCCCGGTGGATCCTCCCCCCCCCCCCCCCCCCCCCCCCCAGGGAACGTTTTACACCAGACGAGTGTAACCACTATGTTTGTGTGGTAGAGTAATGGTGGTGTACGCGTACCTGGAGAACTTGTTTGCGCAGCAATCGCCGACATAGTGTAGCTGAGGCGGAAGAAGGGGAACCAGCCCGTCTAACAACCATCCACAGACTGGCCGGCTCACCGCACCTAGACACAAGTCCGCCGGGCGGATTCGTGCCGGGGACGAGGCGCTCCTTCCCACACCGGAAAGCCGTGCGTTAGACCGATCGGCTAACCGGGCGGGCTATCGTAACTTAAAAGCAAACCATGCAGATTGGTACATTGTCTCACGACTGAGATTTACATTCTTCTTAATATCATGTTCGGCTATTTTAGTAAGTCAGCCACCACCTATTTATGAGAGTTCAAAAAACATTTCTCTGCTGTACCTGAAAATTATATCTCTCTGATCTGCTGCCGTTACAGGTGTTCACTGATGTGCTAACTAAACTAAACTAACTAAACGTTGACTGATGTTTGACGTACATTTTTTGGACATGTGTTACAGGAAATGCCTTCCTGTCCCTTCTAGTAGTACCTGACATCGTATTGTGATTTCTTAAATTTATTTTGTGACAGAAGCTCAAGACAATGTCACATTTTCAAAACAGTACTGAAAATTGCTCACACTTTAAATGCTAATTCTTTATTGCTGATTTTTTTTGTCATCGTCTGAGTTTGTCTAACTCACCTGTTGCAAACAGATAGTTTCCACTATTTGTTAATAAAGTCTTCTCTGGGTGACGTGTACGTTTTTTCGCCCTAGCACCGTACCTCTACGAACTCCTCGCTTGCTTACTTATTTCAACAAACGTATCTGAAATGTAAGTTATTCGATTAGTTTCCCGTGTGAGTGGGGCTAAATTTCACACTCATGTCTCACGCAATGGGAATGCAACAAATGCATGATGAGGTACCGGCACATTTTGTTGCTGATGTAAGACGACATACGACCCTCCAAAGTGGTCTTTATGGACATATGATAGTATCAAAGATAGGCTTTAATTTCAGAATGAAATTTCTGCGAACGTACGTTTGGAAGGAAATATTATATGGTAGTGAAACATGAAATGTGGGAAAACCGGAACGGAAGAAGATTGAACTATTTGAGAGGTGATCCTGCAGAGTTATGTTGAAAATTAGTTTATTTTTGTGGCTATGCGGCTATAGGGCACAACTATGGGAGCTTTACGTACAGATCAAGCTTCGTTATGAAAATAACCTAACCATGTCGTACAGTGTAGGCTTTAATGGCCAGTGTCTTCTTCAATTAAAAGATCCAGACTGAGAGGCCGTCGTAGATGTATAAAACTGCTTCCAGACGTTTCGTTTCAGCTGCAGGAAACATCTTCCGATGTAAAAGGGCTGCTGCCACTAAGGCTTGACTGGCTCCCGCATTTACGGAGCGCATAGAATGCACCACCATACGTCACGTGATGGTGACTTTGTGACTGTTTCTGGATGGCATCATCATTCTCGATTAAAAATTATCGATTGCCACTATGTAGGCACAAATTTGACATCCATATTTCATCTAATTTCAAACCTTCTTCTTTTCTATTAAAATTATTGTGATGTTTACGCTATGGATGTTGACTTTGCGCCGTCAGAATGACAGTCGATTAGCTTCAATCGAAATTGCCATCCAGAGTCATACAGTCGACATCGAGGCCCATGCGAAAGACAGGCCGTTGCGCATACGTCACAGCACGCGGCAGTTCAGATCTTACGAGCGCCAGCAGCGTGCTTAAATGCAAGGAAGTTCTCAATAGCGCACAACAAAGTTAAGACCTTTGATGGGAACTTGTTCTATGAAATACTGGTTTCCTGTGGGCCCTGCATGGAGGCGAGCGTTCGAGAAGAGTGCCGGACAAGCCAACTAGTTTGACGTCACAAGTTGGTTGCAGGGCCCGTGTATCTCGTTGGGCGATCGACATGACGTGACGTATGGGGTGCCCTCGATGCGCTCTACGGATGCGAGAGGCCCTCAAGCCTTAGTGGCAATAGCCGTTTTACATCGGAAGATGTTTCCCGCAGTTGGAGAGGAAGCGTCTGGAAGCAGTTGTATACGTCGACCACGGCCTCTCAGCCCCGAGGTTTTAACCGAAGAAGACGCCAGCCATGAAAGCCTGCATTGTATGACATGGTTAGTTTATTTTCCTAACGAAGCTCGATCACTGCGCAAAGCTCCCATAGTTGATTCCCCTAGCCCGATAGCCCCAAAAATAAACTAGAACTGACATTAATAACGAGAGAGAGAGGAGCTATACAGCAGTTGACATTACAAACATAGGAATTTTGCATCTGTCTCCACCACAGGGCACATGTTACATATTTCTACTTAGCAACAGAAAAGAAGATTAAACAAGCAAACCACACATTCGCTTTTATCTCGCAAACAGCTCCTTTTTGGAACCATGTTTGCAAGAAGGATTTTTCTTGTATCATCGTATTATTTCACCTGTGTCAGGGTTTGCTGTTGAACACTATACATTGTGAATAAAATCCAGGAGCAGAACACCCAGTAGTCCGGGAAACAGTTAGGACTGTCAGCGATATTCAATCCACGTCAGACCGTTCAAATAGGTCGGCACAGTGAAAGACGTGCTTGCCCACCTACCTACTTCTGGCAGGTACTGGGTACCTGTAAGACTGGCGCTTCATCGTCAGTCGCTGCAAGAAATGTAAACTTACTACAGTGCAGAGCGACGCCGCTCTCAGTCTACTCTTCTTGATGTCCTAGGCACCAGCGGAAGATCGTACGGCGATTGCGTAACCTAACGCTTAAAACTAGCCAAAGAAAATACAGTGGTGTTAAAAACTTAAGGACGAAGGTAACTTTCGCACGATGCGTCACTACCAAGCAACATACCTCGATGATACTTCCACCATACATTGAACAAAATGCTACAGCATTAGGTAACGAAAGAAATACGCAGATGAAACAAATACAAATGACGCGTTTATTTAAATACCAAAAAAAATCCTGAAGACATCGCAATTTATGATGGTCTAATTGACATTACAAACGGCTTGAAATGGTTTTTAATTGGATGTGTAATGGTCAGGGACGGCAATTCACGCTCCGCAACGTGCTCCAATGCTGGCCACAAAGTTCCAAGTCTGGAAGAACATAGTTTGAGGTAACTGACGGCCATCGAGTAAAACAGGATTACCATATGACGTTTCCTAGCAAGTGTTATAGGTCCTCTACGGTTCCAGATCTATATAAACAATTTAGGAGACAATATCAACAGGCTTCTTAGACTGTTTGCAGACGGTGCTGTCATTTCGCGTCATGTAAAGTCATCTGATGTTCAAAACCAAATGCAAAATGATTTACACAAGATATCGGTGTCGCGCAAAAAGTAGCAATCGACTCTAAATAAAGAGAATTGTGCTGTCATCCCCATGAGTACTAAAAGGAATCGACTACATTTCGGTTACACTATAAACAAATCAATTCTAAAGGCTGTGAATTAAACTATGTACTTAGAGGTTACATTTACGAATAACTTATATTGGGACTGTCACACTCACAACGTTGCGAGGAAAGCCACCCAAAAAATGCATTTTATTAGTAGGGTACTTGGAAAATGCAGCATGTCTGCTAAAGAGACTGCTTACACTACGTTTGTCGGCCAGTCTTCAGGAGTATTGCGGCTCCGCATGGGATCCGCATCAGATAGGATTGACGGAGGACGTCGAAAAACTTCAACGAATGACAGCTCGTTTTGCATTATCACGTAATAAGGCAGGGAGTGCCATGGATACGAAACGCTAGCTAGGGTGGCAATCTCTAAACGAAAGGCGTTTTTCGTTGCGGCAGGATCTCTTCATGAAATTTCAATCTTCTCCTCCGACTGCGAAAATATGTCCTTGACGCCTACCTATACATTGAGAAATTATATTCATAATAAGAGAAAACGGAGCTGACACGGAAGTATTTAAGTATACGTTTTTCCCATTTGATTATGAAGTGTGTAGTAATCATGTTGATGAGATAGCATTGAAAATACCCACATCCCAATGCGAACGTAAGCAGTACGCGCTATGTGTCTTATTTGGAATCTCCCATTCACTCGTGATGCGTGCTGTTCACTACAGTTACGCCCAATTTATAGTCGTTTTTCGGCAGTGTTATTTATGCGTCAACAGTGTCTTACACTATCGACAGTTTTGGTGATGAAGAGCTGGCTGATATTCAGCGGCGGTATGGGTCCGCTGAAATTAATTGAAGAGTGGCACAATGACATTATTCCGAGCTGTTACTACAGATACGACAACCATTTCACAGCAACTTTACATCTCAAGTTAGTTGCATATTCCGTGTTTTGTGTTGCATGTTTGTGTGACTGAAGGGGGAATTTCGGTAGTCACCCCAAGGAAAATGTTGGATTTCTCTGACATCATGTCATAGATAAGCGGGATTTCTCTGACATCATGTCACAGATAAACTGTATACATCTGTGATTATAAATCCCTATTTTGTAGTAGAAAAGTGAACTTAAGTGAAAGTCGGCAAAATAATCGTTTTGCTTGGTAAGTAGGGCAAAGTGGACAGAGACAGAGAAAAGGCAATCTGGTTTCCTGAGGCTTAAGTTGTTGAATGGGTGTGGTGGATTACTCTGCTCAGAAAGCTGAAATGCGCACGGGTGAAATTAAGTTACGCATAGGCCACAACGTCATCGTTTAATGTCAAAGATTTGGTTAACGAGTTCTTCCTCTTGTTCTTGGTGAATAAATGAATCTCCCAAGAATCTACTTTCATTCAGTAGCATCACGGTGTTTCTTAAGAGCTCTGTTTTTTAAGTGTGTTTCTTGAGACACTGAATATTTTAGTTGTTGATGCCCGTTACATAGCTTGGGAATCACATGACTGTTATAGCTCTTTTTTAATAGATTAACGACATCAAAACCTTGGCATATAGTAGGTGAAAATAGCTTTTCACCACGTTATTAATAAACTAGCATCTTAGTAAACGTAATTTATGAAACCCTCTCGTTTTATAATCTTTCCGTTGCCTTAAAACATAGTAAATGCAGTATAAAATATACATTCTGGTAAAGTGGCAACATTCCCACTTTACCCCGTTTGGCGACTGGCTATTAAGCCAGCCAGGCTGGTTGCCATTCCGCTTAACGTTGCTTGAATACGAAATTACATAACCTAGGCAATATAATAACACGTAATTTCTAATGCAAAAATATAACACTTAAGCAGCATTCTAGCTATGAAGTGTCACATTACACATATATTTTTTTTAATACTTGGAAATGAACTTGTCACTTGCCTTGAATCATACACAGAGAAAACGCAAAATACGAGGGCTATTCGGATAGTAAGGAACAATAGGTTTCGAAATGGAAATCACAGTGAAAATCAAAATTATTTTATTTGCAACAGTTAGCTACAACTTCCAGCTACTGATCTCTATAGTCGCCGATCCGACTTAGACGTTTGTCGTAGCGTTCAACCAACTTTCCAATACCTCGTTATAGAAGGCAGTCGCCAGTACTTTCCTCCAATTCTCTACGCTGGGCTACAGCTCTTTGTCTGTGTCAAAATGTTGTCTTCATAGCCTGCGGTTCATGGGAGCAGAGATGAAACTCAAGGGAGACAATTACGGGCTGTATTGTGGGTAATCAAACATTACCAATTGAAAACGATGTAGGAGCATCTTCATTTCCCCTGCAGAATGGGGCTGAGAATTGTCTTGGCCCGGCCGGAGTGGCCGAGCGGTTCTAGGCGCTACAGTCTGGAACACCGCGATCGCTACGGTCGCAGGTTCGAATCCTGCCTCGGGCATGGATGTGTGTGATGTCCTTAGGTTAGATAAGTTTAAGTAGTTCTAAGTCTAGGGGACTGATGACCTCAGATGTTAAGTCCCATAGTGCTCAGAGCCATTTGAATTGCCTTGAAGAAGAAAACGCACAACAGTTATGTGATGTTGGCTGCATAGCTTCAGGCGAAATTTCTCACCAGGCCCTCGTACTTGTGCTCAGAACTAAAAAGAACGACGTAACACGATCGACAGGCATACTAGAGGCACTGCCCAACACACCTGTGCAAAACTTCATCGTCTTTCACTGTGGTTTACATTTCGCGACCGATCGGTCCTTACTTTTCGAATAACTCTCGTATTTCACTGGAAAGAAGCGCGGGCAGCTATCGCCACGAAACTCGATGAGGAAACCAGAGAGGTCTCTTTGGATAGTTTTAAATGTTCGCCACTGGGCTGCAGCGGTCTCCAACACAATAAAACGAAGTGGCCACTGCACTACAGTCGTCCTTACACTATATTGCAGGCTTTTCCAGTGTTTTCAGGGTGGTCTAACAGAAACAAAGATAATCTGGATAGCAAATCGAATGCATGTTAACTAAATTATAGCTTTGAAACGAGTAAAGTTCGGGTTTACCCTTCACAGTTTCCCTCGCTCCTTGTCAAGTTAACATTCTTTTCGTTTTGTGTTTTCCGAAAATTAATGCAGTTCCTGAAACATGCTACTATTGGGCGCGATCTTTGGCAGCCCGTCAAACACATGGTGACCTAAAAGTACGTTAACATTCTAAAATTAAATGCTTCACGGATTAATATAAGGATAGAGGTAAAAATTGACACACGTGCTTCAAATGGCGTGGGGTTTTACTGAAACCAAAACAAATTCCACAGAATAAACAACAGATGGCGCCTCATATGATATAGAAGTAATAATTAGCATAACTTTGATGTTTAGCAAGGACGATTGCCTTATAACAAGTGCTCAAAATGTCGACAGTCATTCGTGAACAATACCTTTAGTCGAGGGACAATGACAGCGTGGTGGGAAATTACCGTCGAATGTTGTCTTTTGGCATTCCTAATAAGATCGCACGATCGCGGTAGAACTGCGACTTCAGGTAGCTCTACAACAGATAATCGCACCGATTGGGGTCTCGGAACCTGGGAGGCCAAGCAAGATGGAAGTGGCAGCTCAGCACGTCATCACCAACAAACGATGTGCTCATAAGATCTTTTACACGTGTATCAAAATGGGGTCGAGCGCCATCCCGCATAAAAGTAGTACCTTCCAGCAGCTATTTATTAGCCAGGCTAGGGATGATGCGATTCTGTAACATATCGGCGTATCCCGCACCCACCACGCAGACATTTCATACACACTTCTCATGCGGCGTCACTGACGTGTTGCTGTCCAGTGCCACTGTTTTTGCACTCGTTTTTGGCATTAGTAAGACCCTATGTCATCTCAGGCATGAATGTCAAGTTTCACTTTCTACATACACTGTACCGCTATTTAGCGCTTTTTCAAATGTAAACGGCATTTGGGTAACCTGTATGTCTTTTCCATGACGGTCATACTGTAATCAGAAGAAACAGAAGGCTCTGTCTCGAGTTGCAGGGTGGCCTCGTTGTTCAAAGGGGGTCTCGTAACGAAAATGTTACGTATTATTGTCTTGTCCACCAGCGTCCCTCCATCTTGGGCCTTTAGAAGAGGGTTGCAGGCTATTAAACTGTCAAACCAGACATATTGACTCTTTGTTTCCTCGGCGTATTCCGCCTTATTGAAAGAAGAAAACTAGTCTCTAGATAAATATCTGAAAGTCTTTGCCAACCTGAATGGTTATTTCTGCAGCAGAACCTATTGAACACCGCAATATGCCGCATATTTGAATTAAAACGTTTCTGAGCCAATCATAGTAACTTTTAATAGTGAGCTTCCTGATGTTCAGCAGAGATGTTGTTTAATTGTTTGCATTTTTGTGAAGAAAATGGAGACAACAACTCGGGTGAACACCCGGAAGATCACTATTAACCATCTACGCCAAGAAAACCAGAGAGATCACATATTAAACGTTTGATTAAAAAAACAGGTAACTGTTAGATACTGAGTACAAATTCGGCACAGCTAGTTTCACTATTGGTAGGACTGTGGTACAAATTACCGTCCTGACATCCTTATTTAGGTTTCCCTTTGTTTCCCTAAATCGTCCGACACATTTGCCGAGTGGGTTCCTTTGGAAAGGAAACGGTCAGTTTCTCTTCTCAGCCTACACTGATCCGGACTTCCCCACCGTCTCTGATGACTTCGTTAGCGACGGGACGTTAAACCGTAGTCTTCATTCGTTTAAAGGAAGACTTGGAGTAGTACTGTTCATAACGCTACTGTATCTGTTCCTAACCGCGGGAACCGCGCGACTGCTACGGTCGCAGGTTCGAATCCTGCCTCGGGCATGGATGTTTATGATGTCCTTAGGTTAGTTAGGTTTAAGTAGTTCTAAATTCTAGGGGACTTATGACCACAGATGTTGAGTCCCATAGTGCTCAGAGCCATTTGAACCATTTGAACCTAACCGCGGGGAGTGGCCGCGTGGTTTGAGGCGCCATGTCACGGATTGCGCGGTCTCTCCCGCCGGAGGTTCGAGTCCTCCCTCGTGCATGGGTGTGTGTGTTGTTCTTAGCTTAAGTTAGTTTCAGTAGTGTGTAGTCTAGGGACCGATGACCTTGGTTCCTTAGGAATTCACACACATTTGAACATTTTTATCTGTTCCTAATTATGTAACATGCAGCTTTACTGTATGATTAAATGATGATGGCGTCCTCTTGGGTAAAATATTCCGGAGGTAAAATAGTCCCCCATTCGGATCTCCGGGCGGGGACTACTCAAGAGGGCGTCGTTATCAGGAGAAAGAAAACTGGCGTTCTACGGATCGGAGTGTGGAATGTCAGATCACTTAATCGGGCAGGTAGGTTAGAAAATTTAAGAAGGGAAATGGATAGGTTACAGTTAGATATAGTGGGAATTAGTGAAGTTCGGTGGCAGGAGGAACAAGACCTTTGGTCAGGTGATTACAGGGTTATAAATACAAAATCAAATAGGGGTAATGCAGGAGTAGGTTTAATAATGAATAAAAAAATAGGAGCGCGGGTTAGCTACTACAAACAGCATAGTGAACGCATTATTGTGGCCAAGATAGACACAAAGCCCATGCCTACTACAGTAGTACAAGTTTATGTGACAACTAGCTCTGCAGATGATGAAGAAATTGATGATATGTATGACGAGATAAAAGAAATTATTCAGGTAGTGAAGGGAGACGAAAATTTAATAGTCATGGGTGACTGGAATTCGTCAGTAGGAAAAGGGAGAGAAGGAAATATAGTAGGTGAATATGGATTGGGGGGAAGAAATGAAAGAGGAAGCCGCCTTGTAGAATTTTGCACAGAGCATAACTTAATCATAGCTAACACTTGGTTCAAGAATCATGAAAGAAGGTTGTATACCTGGAAGAATCCTGGAGATACTAAAAGGTATCAGATAGATTACATAATGGTATGACAGAGATTTAGGAACCAGGTTTTAAATTGGAAGACATTTCCAGGGGCAGATGTGGATTCTGACCACAATATATTGGTTATGAACTGCAGATTGAAACTGAAGAAACTGCAAAAAGGCGGGAATTTAAAGAGATGGGACCTGGATAAACTGAAAGAACCAGAGGTTGTACAGAGTTTCAGGTAAAGCATAAGGGAACAATTGACAGGAATGGGGGAAAGAAATACAGTAGAAGAAGAATGGGTAACTCTGAGGGATGAAGTAGTGAAGGCAGCAGAGGATCAAGTAGGTAAAAAGACGAGGGCTAATAGAAATCCTTGGGTAACAGAAGAAATATTGAATTTAATTGATGAAAGGAGAAAATATAAAAATGCAGTAAATGAAGCAGGCAAAAAGGAATACAAACGTCTCAAAAATGAGATCGACAGGAAGTGCAAAATGGCTAAGCAGGGATGGCTAGAGGACAAATGTAAGGATGTAGAGGCTTGTCTCACTAGGGGTAAGATAGATACTGCCTACAGGAAAATTAAAGAGACCTTTGGAGAAAACCACTTGTACGAATATCAAGAGCTCAGATGGCAACCCAGTTCTAAGCAAAGAAGGGAAGGCAGAAAGGTGGAAGGAGTATATAGAAGGTTTATACAAGGGCGATGTACTTGAGGATAATATTATGGAAATGGAAGAGGATGTAGATGAAATGGGAGATAAGATACTGAGTGAATAGTTTGACAGAGCACTGAAAGACCTGAGTCGAAACAAGGCCCCGGGAGTAGACAACATTCCACTAGAACTACTGATGGCCTTGGGAGAGCCAGTCATGACAAAATTCTACCATCTGGTGAGCAAGATGTATGAGACAGGCGAAATACCCACAGACTTCAAGAAGAATATAATAATTCCAATCCCAAAGAAAGCAGGTGTTGACAGATGTGAAAATTACCGAACTATCAGCTTAATAAGTCACAGCTGCAAAATACTAACGCGAATTCTTTACAGACGAATGGAAAAACTGGTAGAAGCGGACCTCGGGGAAGATCAGTTTGGATTCCGTAGAAATGTGGGAACACGTGAGGCAATACTAACCTTACGACTTATCTTAGAAGAAAGATTAAGAAAAGGCAAACCTACGTTTCTAGCATTTGTAGACTTAGAGAAAGCTTTTGACAACGTTAACTGGAATACTCTTTTTCAAATTCTGAAGGTGGCAGGGGTAAAATACAGGGAGCGAAAGGCTATTTACAATTTGTACAGAAACCAGATGGCACTAATAAGAGTCGAGGGGCATGAAAGGGAAGCAGTGGTTGGGAAAGGAATGAGACAGGGTTGTAGCCTCTCCCCGATGTTATTCAATCTGTATATTGAGCAAGCAGTAAAGGAAACAAAAGAAAAATTCGGAGTAGGTATTAAAATCCATGGAGAAGAAATAAAAACTTTGAGGTTCGCCGATGACATTGTAATTCTGTCAGAGACAGCAAAGGACGTGGAAGAGCAGTTGAACGGAATGGACAGTGTCTTGAAAGGGGGATATAAGAAGAACATCAACAAAAGCAAAACGAGGATAATGGAATGTAGTCAAATTAAATCGGGTGATGCTGAGGGGATTAGATTAGGAAATGAGACACTTAAAGTAGTAAAGGAGTTTTGCTATTTAGGGAGTAAAATAACTGATGATGGTCGAAGTAGAGAGGATATAAAATGTAGACTGGCAATGGCAAGGAAATCGTTTCTGAAGAAGAGAAATTTGCTAACATCGAGCATAGATTTAAGTGTCAGGAAGTCGTTTCTGAAAGTATTTGTATGGAGTGTAGCCATGTATGGAAGTGAAACATGGACGATAACCAGTTTGGACAGGAAGAGAATAGAAGCTTTCGAAATGTGGTGCAACAGAAGAATGCTGAAGATAAGGTGGGTAGATCACGTAACTAATGAGGAGGTGTTGAATAGGATTGGGGAGAAGAGAAGTTTGTGGCACAACTTGACTAGAAGAAGGGATCGGTTGGTAGGACATGTTTTGAGGCATCAAGGGATCACAAATTTAGCATTGGAGGGCAGCGTGGAGGGTAAAAATCGTAGAGGAAGACCTAGAGATCAATACACTAAGCAGATTCAGAAGGATGTATGTTGCAGTAGGTACTGGGAGATGAAGAAGCTTGCACAGGATAGAGTAGCATGGAGAGCTGCATCAAACCAGTCTCAGGACTGAGGACCACAACAACAACAACAATTATGTAACGATAATGTAATGTAATGTGGTCAGGAAGCACATTCGTCGGGTGCGGCCCGTCCAGAAAGGCATTCTTAACTGTGCGCTCCATTAACGACAACGTTTACCCACAAGGAAACCACACCAATTGGCTAGCCTCCTATTGCTCAAGGACGAATTACGGCTCAGAGCGATTGCCCTCTAGGGAATGAAATGTCCGACACAAAATCGAAAAATCCGCTACCAGGAGCACTGGGTGAACATCCCAGAAACTAGGATTTGGCATCTGGTGACCCCAATAGGAGTGAAAAATAAGACATGGGATGAAACTACCGATGTAAATGACTTGTAACAGTTATCTGAACGAGACTACTCTAATCTTCTCTCTCTGAATAGTTGTTTTTTCTCACTTTGCAGTTTAATGGTTGCCACAATCTTTCTGCGTCTCCCTCTTCCTTTTTTTGCGTCTTTCTCTTTCCCACCTTCTCTCTCTCTCTCTTCCTTTCCTTTCTGCGTCTCTCTCTTTTTTATTTATTTATTAATTTTTTTTGGACGAAGACAAAAGGTATCGGTTGCTGACTGGAGGAAGGAGGAGTAGGATTCAAAATTCGAATAGCTTTCAATAAATTATTAAAAGATGGTTTTCTCTTGCGGCTTGTCGTCGTTAACTTCATTGCACAATATTTCGACTGGACACCTGCTAGTCAACACCAGGTGGGCCATTAAATATAGTGTCAAATTGTTAAATACTTCAAATTACATCATGTGGTGGAGATCAAAAAACAATATTTAATATTATTAACATTTTGTGGCCGTGGTTACCTGAGTCAATGATTCCATAGTTCAGTAACGCATGCACGAATTCATTTGAGACCGCTTTGTGCAGCACGTTGACACTGATGTTATTTATCTCCTTGCATATCTGAACCTCTGGTTCACAAGTATGTGCTGCCTACTTTTATGTATTCTTCCCATAAGGTATCCCAGCAGGACGAAACCTGGAGACCTTAAATAAGGAGGACGTGGGGCCCATGATCCAATGGAGACGATTAGATCACCAAAAACTTCACTTAAGAAACGAATTAAGTCATTAGGTGTATGACAAGTGGCACCATCCTACTGCAACCAACAGTAACCTCAATGTGCCTCAAGAAGCGAAATAAATTGTGTATACGTTTCTTGGTTCACAGTACCCTTCATTACAGTTTCAAAGGAAATAAGGAGTACTATTCAACAACGTGATACAGTACATAACAATCCAATTTTCTGACAGTGCAAGACGTTTCTGTTTAGGATTGTGTGGACTTCTGGTTGATCAAATTCTCATTTTTTCACGATTCATGTGTCTCTAAATATAAGATCATGTCTAATCAGTGGAAAAAAACATGGACTAGTTCTATGATTCCATATCTGTTACCAAATAACCAAAAAAATGTACAATACACTCGTAGAGGGTCAGTGAGAGAACGGGCCCAAATCGCTGACCCTGCATCGTTCAGCACTTTTTGGCTAGTGTCATATTACAGCTTTAATGAAGACCACTGTCGGCATGTGGCAAGGTCAGTCAAGGAAGGGGAAGAGAGAGGGAGTAGAGAGGGCAGTGATCCAATATGAATGAAGGTTCCATCCTACTCCCATATTGTTCTCTTTGGATAGGGATCATCCAAGTTCCATGCTCTGCGATGAGTAGACATTTGATGAGTTCTGTAACAAATTATTATTATTATTTTAAAAAAATTACCCAGTCGATCAGAGAGGGGAAGCATCGTGACATCAGCATCATAAGTGACACCTGTGTGGATGTTGACACCGACACTTACATCAGCGCCGCACCTACGATACATGCTGTTGGCGCACAAGTCTAAGAACACATGGACAGCGATGTGTTCCTCATCAATGAGGCGCCTCAATACACGTGTTGGGAGACATACAATGGCTTTATCTCTGCCAGGCGCCTCATATGAGGTGTCAAGGACAGCCTGCACTGCCTGCCACACAACACACATATGTCCCATCCTCGTCATCACTGCAGAGTATACAGATATGCATGTAATGGTATCGGAGACATGTTTCATTGTCTACTATCCAGGTGGTATTTACATATGCCACAGAGATTGTTTAGTAAAATACTTCTTGGGGCTATGGCTGGAAACATGAGTAGATTCTAGTACACATACTTTACCATATGGGCACCAAACTTTATATGGATGATAATTGCCTAGGTAACATTCTGTGGGTTCCAGGCAATTTAAAATGTAAGCAATATCAAGGACGTTGTCTTGCTGTTTTTGCAAAAACATCAAAGAGATGCTGCACGACGCCACTTTTACGGAAAAGTCGCAAAATGTGTGTGTAGCGAGGCCATGAAATCGAAATTCGACGGACACCATCTGTGAATCCGCGAACCAGCACCGCAGCGAAACTGCGGCGTCGATGTCAGCATCGGTGTTGAAGTCTATGTTGGCGTTGCACCCATCCTTGTCTCTGCAACGCCTCCCCCTCCAATCGATCAGATAATTTTCTGTAATAATAATAATTTGTTACAGATTTGATGAAAAGGTCTTCTCATCACCCAGCTCAGAACTCAAATGATTCCTACTGGTTGAGGGCAATATGGGAGCTGGAAGGGAGCTCAGTTCACATTGCACAACCTCCCCCTCTCTCTCTTCTCCCCCCCCCCTTCTTTGCCTGATCCTGTCACGAGCCAACAGTGGTCGTCAATAAAGCCGTAATAAAACGATAGCCAAGACAATTATGACGAACGCACAGCCAGCAATTTGGGATCATTGTGAGAGTGACCCTCTACTTCAGCTGGAAGATTTTCTGTGTCCTTCAATTCTTTCTCACTACAGAAACGACAAGCAACTCTTTCTGAACACTACATTGAGAAACCTGAGACTGGACTGATAAACTCAAACTCTATGAAGGCTAACGCAGCAACACATGCTTTCTTCAAAACGGCCGCTCTCTCGGTCCCCTTCTTGTACGCAACTGACATTCTTGGAAACGAGCGATTGACCTCATTATTGTTGAATTATTCGGTACTGCAGCTCTTGGATATTTCCCACGAAATTCGCTCACAACACGTCAATACGAACTAGTAGCGAAATACAGTTCAACAATAAAAACTCTCTTCCATTGGGGAAACGATGTGTTTAACAAGCAGTTAATTATACAATACTGCAGACGTCATACGGCCTCTACTCGTCACATTGGTGTCTTCAACTGTTGTCGGTTGCAATCGCTGACCAAACGAAAGCAGAGTGCTATTTAAAGACACATTTATTTTCATGGGCATTTAAAAGCCTAAGACTGCTGCGACAACATTTGTGATTCTCGTCACACTCTCACACTAAGGTAACATATTCCAGAATTTAGTTCAAAAATGGTTCAAATGGCTCTGAGCACTATGGGACTTAACATCTGAGGTCATCAGTCCCCTAGAACTTAGAACTACTTAAACCTAACTAACCTGAGGACATCACACACATCCATGCCCGAGGCAGGACTCGAACCTGCGACCGTAGCAGTTGCTCGGTTCCGGACTGAAGCGCCTAGAACCACTCGGCCATTGCGGCCGGCCAGAATTTGGTACCTGTATCAACAGAATAGACCTATATTGTGCAGAATGAGTAAACCGAGACGCCTGATTTCTGAAAGGGTATAGTCAGGGATAGTAGAACACACGGTACGGATCACGAGGTGTATGCGCCTATAACGTCAGAGTGAGCCCAACAGGCGCCCAGTAACCTGCAATTGCCGTAACATATTCTGTTGTAATTACGTTTACGAATGAACACAACGTTGAAACTTCCTGGCAGATTAAAACTGTGTGCTGGACAGAGAATCGAACTCGGGACCTTTGCCTTTCACGGGCAAGTGCTCTACCGACTGAGGTACCCAAGCATGATTCACGCCCCGTCTTCACAGCTTTACTTCTGGCAGTACCTCGTCTCCTACCTTCCAAACTTTACGGAAGCTCTCCTGCGAACCTTGCAGAACTAGAACTCCTGAAAGAAAGGATATTGTGGAGACATGGCTTAGCCACAGCCTGGGGATGTTTCTGGAATGAAATTTTCACTCTACAGCGTAGTGTGCGCTGATATGCGACTCTCGGTCCGGCACACAGTTTTAATCTGCCAGGAAGTTTCATATCAGCGCACACTCCGCTGTAGAGTGAAAATTTCATTCTAGAACACAACGTTGCTTACAGCAGTGTAAATTTTCATTAGTGATTAGCAACTGAGTGCAGAGCTAGATCGTAATTATCAGTGTATTTAGGGACTTTTAGAACAGGTATGTGCAAGAAAGTTGTGGTTTTCTGCGCGGTAGCAGTTGATCTGACCATAGCAGACAAGTACGTCATGACTTCAAGAAGCTATCAAGATATTCTTGTGAGCTACTTTTTCAGAGGTGAGAGGACAGAGGAGATTCTGTCACCATCCTTCACCGACCAATGTCTCCTAAACTATTAAGTTTTTAAAATTGGTTCCATCCCTCCTGGGCACCTGGTACACCAACCGGTTACGAATTTCTTGAAATAAGACAGTCTCGGTTGCAAAATTTTTTTAATTTACAGGAAATGACGCGTTTCGCCCTTTTGGGCCATCATCAGGTTGGCCTAGGGGTTAAAAATGACAATAATGAGGCATATGCTGATTAAAATGGGGAAATGCAGTTAACATAAAGACACAAACGAGGGACTGTTCTAGGCTGTGCAACCGTCTCTGCGATTAACCATAACGTGAACAAACGTAAAAATTAATGTGGAAAACCTACATTCTCTTATTAACCATTTTCCTAGAGGTGAAAAATGACAACAATGAGGCATATGCAGATTAAAATGGAGAAATGGAGTTAACATAAAAGCACAAAGGAGGCAAAGTTCCAGACTGTTCCCGACGTTGAGCGATTTACTTGTGCTCTATACCCCCAGCAAAGGGAAAAGACTAAATCTTTTCGAGGGGATTGAAATTCTGAAACACTCCGATACAGGAAAGTACGTATATTTTATTGAAAGACCAACTGGTTAGCAGAAACCAGTCTCATTGTGACACTATGGCACCCATTATCCCAAACCACCGATAGCGTTTACCTTGAGTGTGACGCTGGCTTTTATACTTTTTTTATTTCTTATCTTTTAACTGGTTTTATCGTTATGATTAATGTTTTAGCGTCATTTTAAGTTTTACTGCTTGACCGGTTTTAAAAAATTTTGCACTTTATATGATACCAAAACCCGTGCTAATTTTATGCCTTTTCACCTATTTAACTAACACGCTTGCTCTAAATTCGAATTTAATATTCACTGTTTTACCTAATTTGTCTTCCGTATATGTAAGTTACTTATGCAATCGCTTTTTGTAAGTATGTTGGTTAGCCAACGCCATCTACCTTTAATGTCTGCTACTACGGTCGTATAATCTTCCCTCTACGGCTTTTACGTTTGTGGGGCCGGCTTGGGGGGCTGACGTATCCTGTTATCGACCGCATAATCCACTATTTGTCAGCTGTGCGCAACGCTTCACGCTGTGTACGCAGGAACACGGTTGCCTCCATGTTACCTAAGAGTTTTTAATATTTCTTGCTTTGTCATGGTTTTCTTGTCCAGCAGACACTGTACTTATACTCGGTACTGTATTCCCGATTCCAGGTTACGTAATGTTTTAATCATCCCATGGCAATAGGAAAATGGTTCCTTATAAAATTTTATCTTATTGACATATGTGGGTATAATAGAAGAATGTTGTTTTTCGATATTAATTTTTACGTTTGTTCACGTTATGGTTAAACGCAGAGACGGCTACTCAGCCTGGAACATTCCCTCTTTAGTGTTTTTATGTTAACTGCATTTCCCAATTTTAACTTGCATATGCTTCATTATTCTCATTTTTCACCCCTAGGTAAAACTGATGATGTCCCAAAAGGACGAAACGCGTCATTGCCTGTAAACAAAAAAGATTTTGCGAATGAGACTGCCTTATTTTAGGGAATTAAGTCTGTGATTTTGAGCCGTAATGCGAGCGAAATCTTACTAGGCAATACACGCAAGGAAGAGAGAGAATCTGATACTTGAAGTGCTAACAGATTCGCGGAATCTCCAGATACGACTGTAGAACTGTGATCTTCTGAGAGGCAAGACATTTATTGTCTACAGAAAAGTGAATGCGATAGCAAATAAGTTGAAGAGATTTAGCGGTGAGAGGAATTTTTGAGAAATGCAGCGATTACGAAGAGGAAAATGTTCCAGTTTCAATGGAAAACGTTGAGCTGTTAGGATGATAACAGAATTCGTTGCTAATACAGCGTGAACATTAATAAAACCGACAAACTGTAAGGACGGATTACTGTCTGGAAATGGAGGGAAGAAGGTCCTATTAATATGCGTTCGGAAGTGCATTGTTGCCACAGTACATGCGCTGACGATGAAAGTTCCTCCGGCCACGTGCTGTTAGGTTTCTTGCGTGATGCAGACTATGTGATTAACGCAGCGTGCTGTAAACAGAGTCCGGTATCGATATCGAGAACAAGCAGAAACACTGTTTGTGTGGGGCCAAGCAGATGGAAACGGTCGACAGTACAGCTATACCAAAAAAGTACCCCCACTGACATCAACCACATCACACAATATTTAAGCCCTTTTTGGGCGTTTGTGTGGTCATATGTCCTTTTAGACAAACGACGGTGCAGGGAAGCGGTGGCCTACACCAGGTTTGGATGGACTGGTTCTAGAGGATACCGGGACGAATTCGAGGCAAGTGGTCCGCCTACATGGGGTAAAAGCCAAAGCACGATTTTGTGTATCCCCGTCATCTGCAACGGGTACAAAGATTATCAGCAGCGGATTTCCCTCCAGAGGAAGGCTTTTGTCGATGATTTATGCTCCAGATCTTTAAATCATGGATTTATATCATTAGTCTTCCTTACCGATGAACCATTCTGCTGCTTACACTACTCTGCGTCAATCACACAGCCTGGAACACAGGGAACACACACCACATGGGCAGAGGAACTTCCATTCGTCAGCGCCCTCTAATGCGGCAACGATGCATTTCGGGACACATGTTCATAGGACCTCTTTTTCCCCATTTCCACTCAGGAATCGGTCCCTGCAGTTTGTCGGTTTTATTAATGTTCACCCTGTAGAGTTAAACGTAAACATCCGAATTAGCACATTGTAGTGTACTCTATTATTTATTTTTCTTATATTGACAGCCAAGAAATTTTTGTGTTTTTTCGATGCTCACCGGAGTAATTTTCGTGATCAGTTGATGACGCGCTGTGTGACCTTCTGAACGGGAAGGAGATATATTTCGTGAGAAAACAACTGAGGACTGGCGAATTCATTTTCCTGGAGCATTTTCCTTCTTCTGCATCGGCAGTATTCAGACGCGTTTAACGCAGCTGGAGAAAATATGGAAATATAGTGGTTTTGGTCAATCAGTGGATATTAATTTTAATTTATTTTACTACGATGACGTATTTTACTTTCCGGAGACGAAGTCCGACATTACAGGAGGAAAAACCTGTAAATAAAATATAAAATGAGACTATTACACAACGACGACTGTAGGTGTTCACAAGACATTTTGGTGGCAAAGTATAATGAAAACGGTGCACAGTCCTGCTTTATCTTGAAAATGTACGATTGTATTTAGCCAAAGGGAATACAGTATATATTACAAGCACCTAGGAAACATCCCTGCATCGTCAGTTGTGTAGGTGTTCTTCCGAAGGGAAAACCATCACAATAATTAACTTTACTCTTTTCATACTATTATTCCCGAATAAAACACTGCAACATTTGTAAATGTTTTAGGAAAGAACTGGCTTCAAACAGTTTCACGAGGATCTTTAATGAAGCCAACTGAAAGTTTATGGAATTCATTTTGAAAATGGAAAGAGATTTTCAACAATGCCACGTCAATTTCTCTGACAGTTACTCAAAAGCTTTTGTAACGTTAAAGGGAGCCTAATTGAAAATGAGCAGAGTACAGGAATGGAGGTGTTCGCTGTAATTTGCTCCGTAAGGACACACACTTTCATCAGAATGAAAGCTATCCACAAGAAAAAGTACAAAAGTAGTAAGCGAACCGCAAGTGAACAAAGACAAAAACTGAAAAGAACTTGGAACATTAACTTTCAAGAGTAAAAAAAGAAAATCTTTCAATACAGTTAAACAGTTTAAAATGACATTATAAGGGGTTTCTTCGTACTGCTCTGTCACTGACCACTGCATCTGAGCTGCAAAGAGAACGCTGTCTTTTGTAAATGTTGCCAATAATATCGGACGTCTTGTACGTACAGTACGCTTTTAAGGTTCTGTGATGCGTATTTGTTAAACGTGTGTGGGTGTATGCCGCATGCCAATAGGCTTCAGTGCACTGCAGGATGGCGAGAGGTTTCACGGTGACGTACAGCACACAGCCTGCCTGCGCCGTGACCCCTACCGCATATTCTATTATGTAGGCGCATAGCTATAGGGATTTTCTGGTTAGCGCATTCTGTCAGAGACATTCAGTAGGAGTCGCATTACATCTACATCTACATCTACATGACTACTCTGCAATTCACATTTAAGTGCTTGGCAGAGGGTTCATAGAACCACAATCATACTATCTCTCTACCATTCCACTCCCGAACAGCGCGCGTGAAAAACGAACACCTAAACCTTTCCGTTCGAGCTCTGATTTCTCTTATTTTATTTTGATGATCATTCCTACCTATGTCGTTTGGGCTCAACAAAATATTTTCGCATTCGGAAGAGAAAGTTGGTGACTGAAATCTCGTAAATAGATCTCGCCGCGACGAAAAACGTCTTAGCTTTAATGACTTCCATCCCAACTCGCGTATCAAATCTGCCACACTCTCTCCCCTATTACGTGATAATACAAAACGAGCTGCCCTTTTTCACACCCTTTCGATATCCTCCGTCAGTCTCACTTGGTAAGGATCCCACACCGTGCAGCAATATTCTAACAGAGGACGAACGAGTGTAGTGTAAGCTGTCTCTTTAGTGGACTTGTTGCATCTTCTAAGTGTCCTGCCAACGAACCTTTGGCTCGCCTTCCCCACAATATTATCTATGTGGTCTTTCCAACTGAAGTTGTTCGTAATTTTAACACCCGGGTACTTAGTTGAATTGACAGCCTTGAGAATTGTACTATTTATCGAGTAATCGAATTCTAACGGATTTTTATTGGAAATCATGTGGATCACCTCACACTTTTCGTTATTTAGCGTCAATTGCCACCTGCCACACCATACAGCAATCTTTTCTAAATCGCTTTGCAACTGATACTGGTCTTCGGATCACCTTACTAGACGGTAAATTACAGCATCATCTGCGAACAACCTAAGAGAACTGCTCAGATTGTCACCCAGGTCATTTATATACATCAGGAACAGCAGAGGTCCCAGGACGCTTCCCTGGGGAACATTTGATATCACTTCAGTTTTACTCAATGATTTGCCGTCTATTACTACGAACTGCGACCTTCCTGACAGGAAATCACGAATCCAGTCGCACAACTGAGACGATACGCCATAGGCCTGCAGCTTGATTAGAAGTCGCTTGTGAGGAACGGTGTCAAAAGCCTTCCGGAAATCTAGAAATACGGAATCAACTTGAGATCCCCTGTCGATAGCGGCCATTACTTCGTGCGAATGAAGAGCTAGCTGCGTTGCACAAGAACGATGTTTTCTGAAACCATGCTGATTAAGTATCAATAGATCGTTCCATTCGAGGTGATTCATAATGTTTGAATACAGTATATGCTCCAAAACCCTACTGCAAACCGACGTCAATGTCAATGATATAGGTCTGTAGTTCGATGGATTACTCCTAATACCCTTCTTAAACACTGGTGCGACCTGCGCAATTTTCCAATCTGTAGGTACATATCTATCGGTGGGCGAGCGGTTGTATATGATTGCTAAGTAGGGAGCTATTGTATCAGCGTAATCTGAAAGGAACCTAATCGGTATACAATCTGGACCTGAACACTTGCCCGTATCAAGCGATTTGAGTTGCTTCGCAACCCCTAAGGTATCTACTTCTAAGAAACACATGCTAGCAGCTGTTCGTGTTTCAAATTCTGGAATATTCCATTCGTCTTCCCTGGTGAACGAATTTCGGAAAACTGCGTTCAATACCTCCGCTTTATCGGCACAGTCGTCGGTAACAGCACCATCGGCACTGCGCAGCGAAGGTATTGACTGCGTCTTGCCGCTTGTGTACTTTACATACGGCCAGAATTTCTTCGGATTTTCTACCAAATTGCGAGACAATGTTTCGTTGTGGATCCTATTAAAGGCATCTCGCGTTGAAGTCCGTGCCAAATTTCGCGCGTCTGTAAATTTTAGCCAATCTTCGGGATTTCGCTTTCTTCTGAATTTCGCATGCTTTTTCCGTTGCCTCTGCAACAGCGTTCGGACCTGTTTTGTGTACCATGGGGGATCAGTTCCATCTCTTACATTTGCATAGTCAGATCGGAAGGAATGGACATTGTCTCTTAGGAAGGCTTCTAGTGACACTTTATCCGCTTTTTTAAATAAAATTATTTTGCGTTTATTTCTGGTGGGTTTAGAAGAAACGGTATTGAGCCTAGCAACAACGACCTTGTGATCACTAATCCCTGTACCAGTCATGATGCTCTCTATCAGCCCTGGATTGTTTGTGGCTAAGAGGTCAAGTGTGTTTTCGCAACCATTTACAATTCGCGTGGGTTCGTGGACTAACTGCTCGAAATAATTTTCGTAGAAAGCATTTAGGACAATCTCGGAAGATGTTTTCTGCCTACCACCGGTTTTGAACAAGTATTTTTGCCAACATATCGAGGGAAGGTTGAAGTCCCCACCAACTATATCCGTATGAGTGGGGTGTTTATTTGTTACGAGACTCAAATTTTCTCTGAACTGTTCAGCAACTATATCATCGGAGTCTGGAGGTCGGTAGAAGGAGCCAATTGTTAACTTAGTTCGGCTGTTAAGTATAGCCTCCACCCATACCAATTCGCACGGAGTATCTACTTCACTACAAGATAAACCACTACTGACAGATACAAACACTCCACCACCAATTCTGACTGTTCTATCTTTCCTGAACACCATCTGAGACTTCGTAAAAATTTCTGCAGAACTTATTTCGGGCTTTGGCCAGCTTCCTGTACCTATAACGATTTCAGCTTCTGTGTTTTCTATTAGCGCTTGAAGATCAGGGACTTTCTCAGCACAACTACAACAATTTACAACTACAATTCCGACTGTTCCTTGATCCAAGCACGTCCTGTATTTGCCATGCACCCTTTGAGATTGCAGCCCACCCCGTACTTTCCCGAGGCCTTCTAACTTAAAAAACCGCCCAGTCCACGCCACACAGCCTCCGCTACCCGTGTAGCCGCCAGCTGAGTGTAGTGAACTCCTGACCTATTCAGCGGAACCCGAAACCCCACCACCCTATGGCGCAAGTCAAGGAATCTGCAGCCAACACGGTCGCAAAACCGTCTGAGCCTCTGATTCAGACCTTCCACCCGGCTCTGCCCCAAAGGTCTGCAGTCGGTTCTGTCAACGATGCTGCAGATGGTGAGCTCTGCCTTCATCTCGTAAGCAAGACCGGCAGCCTTCACCAAATCAGACAGCCGCCTGAATCCAGAGAGAATTTCCTCAGATCCAAAGCGACACACGTCATTAGAGCCGACATGTGCCACCACCTGCAGCTGGCTGCACCCTGTGCTCTTCATGGCATCCGGAAGGACCCTTTCCACATCAGGAATGACTCCTCCCGGAATGCACACGGATTGCACACTGGATTTCTTCCCCTCCTTAGCCGCCATATCCCTAAGGGGCCCCATTACGCGCCTAACATAGGAGCTCCCAACTACCAATGAGCCCACCCTCTGTGATTGCCCGGACCTAGAAGGCTGAGAATCATCCTCTGAAACAGGGCAGGCAGCTGCATCTGGCTCAGCCAGAGACAGTGCCTGAAACATGTTTGTCAGACGCAGCAGGGAGGCTTTCTGATCAGCCTCTGGGGACGTCTTTCGCTGCATGACACGGAACGACCTCCCAACCAACCACAGGCGAGGGCTCAGCCCCACTGCGGGCAGCAACCGGGGCAATCACAGCGGCAGACCGATCTGGGGACAGACGGGACGAGGTTGACATCCCCGTGATACTCAAGTCCGGCTCCCCACAGTGGTGCCCATTGGCAACAGCCTCAAGCTGCGCGACCGAAGTCAGCGTCGCTTGCAGCTGTGAGCGAAGGGATGCCAACTCAGCCCTTATCCGAACACAGCAATCACAGACCCTGTCCATTCTAATCGATGTTGAACAACAGTTACTGAAACACGAGTCCGTGCCTAGATAACGCAAGGGAAACACGCAAAGAATGTGTTAACTAACCTGTACAAATGCCTAACGACTGCGCTACAATCTGCCTGAATTTACGATTACAGTAACTAAAACTCGAAATTACACCTCCTATACGAAACTCACACGCAATTTAAGTAAGAATCTACGAAGTAAACACTAAAGCGCGATGCTACAACTCTCAAATACTATAATACGCCCGAAAGTTATGAATTAAACAATGCAAGTACCCAAAAACACGCAAAGAAATTAAGAATTAAACTATGTAACAAATAAGTAAGCTAGGGGTATACGACTTGCTGCTGCAGCTGCTTATCCAGCGGCGGCAGGGAGCACACTAGCTGTGACCAACCGACACTGGCCGTTCAAACGACATTAATGTGAGGAGAGAGGAACTAGGAAGTACTAAATCAAATCATCGTCCTCCTACGCATCATAAATTATTTGACAGGCATCATAGAACTTTAAAAGCGTACTGTACGTACAAGACTTCAGGTATTATGGCAACATTTACAAAAGACAGCGTTCTCTTTGCTGCTCAGATGCAGTGGTCAGTGACAGAGGGGTTAATAGACTACAGGACTCTGTTTATTGTGCTTTCTAACCATGGAAATGGTGGGGAATGTGTCTTAGAAGGGCAAAACCAACACTGTTTATTATGATACCTAACCATAGAGAGACTGGACAGTGTGTCCTAGAACAGTACAACCAAGACCGGCATTACTGTGTGATGCAAGATGGCTCTGAGCACTAAGGGACTCAACATCCGCGAACCTCGCAGGAGAGCTTCTGTAAAGTTTGGAAGGTAGGAGACGAGATACTGGCAGAAGTAAAGCTGTGAGTACCGGGCGTGAGTCGTGCTTCGGTAGCTCAGATGGTAGAGCACTTGCCCGCGAAAGCCAAAGGTCCCGAGTTCGAGTCTCGGTCGGGCACACAGTTTTAATCTGCCAGGAAGTTTCATATCAGCGCACACTCCGCTGCAGAGTGAAAATCTCATTCTGGAAACGCTAAACTCGTTTACAATCACAGAGGCTTCGAACAAGCCTAGCGACGCCGCATTGCTGACATCTTGACTTGATACTGCTGGCTGCCGAGGTGACTGATATGAATAAATTGTGGGAACTTATTAATGAAGCATAAAAAAACAAAAAGTTAAACTCCACCCGAACGGACCATCAAGGCCCAACGGTACCCACCGGACGCCGTACCACCCTCAGCCCACATGGGTACTGGATATGGAGGGTCATGTGATCAGCACACCGCTCTCCCGGCCATGTGTCAGTTCACGAGACCAGGGCGGCTACTTCTCAACCAAGTATCTCCTCAGTTTGCCTCACAAGGGCTGAGCTCAACCCGCTTGCCAATAACGGTCGGCAGACCGGATGGCCACCCGTCCTAGTGCTAGCTCTGCCCGACAGCGCTTAACTTCGGTAAGACCGTTAGTAATTAATGAGGTACAAGGTTTAGTTTTCCGTTAACGACTAGGTCTTTCTACACAGATAATAAATTTTGATTTGGGTTCGTTTCGATATAACCTGGTATTTGTCTTAAACTGCTCAGGGGAACGATAAAACTAAAATCTGCGTAGCCAGAAATGAAATTCTATCCTATTTCTCACTAATACGAGTGCCCTATTCCCGGTACGATATACGTGCTTGAATCAGGCGATATACTTTACGCTCAGGGGTGAAAATACTCATGGAAATAAAGAAGGAATTATGTCATAGATCGCTCTTGCAATAGCTGTCTCGTAGACTGAGATACACTTACTAGGATGGCTCTGATGCTCCTAAATGAATTCAGTTACGTCAAATACAACGCGCATTTTTAGGTAAACCTTTTGGGTAGCATGCTTTTCACATGATGGCAACTGTTTGGGATATGAGTTTTGCTTTTATTTGCATGATAATATTTCTAACTTCAGAGCAACTGGTTCCAGACCAGTGTGTTTAAGGCGTCTACCTCGTAAGAGATGGCTGATGTCTCTTGCTTGGTGCTTTGCATACGGACCGCACAATATTAGAACATTGGTCTGGCCTTCTAGAAGAACGGTCAACTCTCCTTATACTAATGCTGTGGTATCCGTAACTCCTGAGGTGAATTCCTGGGATAACTGGCTTTAAACATTTATGGAAGATAACTGCCAACAGCCTTTAAGTAATGTATAAAATGCTTATAAGAACCATCAGCTGTTTTTATTTTAAACCCAAATTCAACCGGTTTCGGTCTTCGACCATCTTCACAGATGAGGGGTTAAAGTGGTTGAAGCCGCCATATTGCGTTAGTCATTGCTTAAAATGTGTAGTACGTTTCGTGATTATAAATATATGACAAAGGAGTTTAATAGCAGGCCGACGTACGCCGCTGGTGGTCATGGAAGGCACCATAACAGCTATACGATACGTGAATGTTATCCTCCGACCGATATTACCACCATATCAGCAGCATATTGGCGAGGCATTCGTATTCATGGACGACAATTCGAGCCCCCATCGTGCACATATTGTGAATCATTTCCTTCAGGATAATGACATCGCTTGAATAGTGGCCAGCATGTTCTCCAGACATGAACCCTATCAGACATGCCTGGGATAGATTGAAAAGATCTGTTTATGGACGACGTGACTGAACTTGTGGATAGTATGCCACGACGAATACAGGCATGCATCAATGCAAGAGGACTTGCTACTGGGTATTAGAGGTACCGGAGTGTACAGCAATCTGGACCACCACCTCTGAAGGTCTCACTGTATGGTGGTACAACATGCAATGTGTGGTTTTCATGAGCAGTAAAACGGGTGGAAACGATGTTTATGTTAATCTCTACTCCAGTTTTCTGTAAAGGTTCCGGAACACCCGGAACTGAGGTGATACAAAACTTTTTGATGTGTGTATATTTGGCTGGATATTCAAATTCATATGTTCTTCTGGGTTTCTGCATATATTCCACAACACCTTCGGAAACTGCAATTAAGGGTACACAATAACTACTTCAGATACGCGATGATGGATCGTTTTAAAATGATCTTTTCAAAGTGGAGGTGTAAACAGCACCGGTAATGTTCGCGTGAAATAGTAAAAGTTTCACCATCACACATGCTAAATTATATCATGTTTCTATAAAATTATTTCATTATTTTGCATACGATTTAATGTAACGAAAGGTATAGATAAACAGCGAAGTAAGACCATGGACATAAAGAAATAGTGGGCATTCCAAACAGTTACGCTACGTCTTCTAATAAGAACCAGGTCAGGTATCTGTCACCCACGGATACTCTGCAGTTCAAGTCAAACGTACGTAATCTCACCTTCTCACGGTGAAACGAACATCTTGGCAACGGTCCAGTCACGTAGTTCGCCGCTGCAAAAGTCTTGTGCGCGAGAGAAGAATGCTATTTCCCGCATCTCCAACGGTGGCTCGAAAAATGAAAAACAGGAATTACAGCCCGGCAGAATGCATGAGCTGTCGCGCAGGTCTCTTTTCTCCTCACACATCTGTGCAAGAATGCTGGTGGCCGCAGCTACGGTGCAATGTGGCGGAACGAAAATGGTGTGCCTGAGCTGGAAAAATTCCTAGAGGACAACCAGCGGGCAAAGAATTGTGTAGCGGAAGGACCGCAGTCTCTGGAAGCACGCACTACGTGTGTTTCCTTTCCCTTTTACACCTGTTTCTGCTGAGTTCTTCGAAAGAACACAGCTGCATTGGTGGCCATATACATAAACCCTAATATGCGCTCTCCCTTACATGTAGATTATATTAGTTGTCATTAATATATTACATGCAATAATTCCCCATTAACGTAAGAAGAAAGAAAATATGTTAGTGTCGTTAGGCTCATAGCGAAAGCTACGACTGGACAAGAAATGGGCGGATGGTCCGCGATGATCTTTTCAAAAGAACCTCCCCTGTATTCACCTGAAGTAATCAAGAGAAACCATGGAACACCTAAGTCTGCATATGCAGATAGGGTCTGGAACCTCATGCAGCACCAATTGCGAGCACAGTGTATTAACTACTCAGCCAACCCTCTCAGCCACAGTTGCAATTACGTGGTTCAGTTTTCCACTGATGAATCACTACGTATTTCGAAGAGTGGTCTCCAGGTACAACCTTATGATCGTTTAAAATAATATTGAATACATACATTGTGTAACGAAATACTGCTTGCATTAAGTGTGAATAACAGTTGCATAATGTGCATGAGTTAGAAAAAAACATTTAGTAGATAGCTATTTAGTCAGTACATTATGAGAGTCCGTGGTTGTTTTGTAATACATGTCATACTCCAAAAAACAGCTACAAACCAGTAACTTGGTGAGATATTTTTTAATGCAGTTTTCTTTGCCATTACCAGTTTCGAACATTTTGTTCATCATCAAATGGCTGCATCCTGTTTACTGGACGCACGGTCAGCCAGTTGCTGAACGCTTTGAATGCCATCGTGTCCTATTTCAGACTGATAAATAAGCGAAAAGGAAATGAAAACTGATTATCGATTCATCAATAAACACTTCCGGGCTAAGTTGCCGTGGTCGATCTGTAGAACTGAAGAAGTTCTACAGATCGACCACGGCAACTTAGCCCGGAAGTGTTTATTGATGAAGACGCCGGCCGTGAAAGCCTACATGGAATGATTATCGATTCTTGTTGTTAATTGCGTGATAAACGTACAGCATATGTACTTATAGCGAAAGTGTCTTAGTGGCTTTCAAAGCGTGTATTTTTTCTAGTGGAGTATGAAAATAATAGCTCTCGTAAAAGTATCACTAAGTTGCCTGTATTTCTAATCACAATCACGAATGCATGGACTTGATAGTGGCTCACCATCTGCATTGAACTCGTCACACAGTGCAGCCACCTGATGATCAACAAAAAGTTCTGTCCGAAGCCCGTAAGGTCAAGAAACCATAACTTTTGCTAAGGAAAAATTTTATCATAACGTTTATTAGTTATTTTTATAACACACGACAGTATTTCAGCGATGCAATAGTCAAAGCTATTAAACACCTATTGGTATCTTTACGTAGCGATAAAATGTTGAAAAACGCGTAAAATATATTTCTGGGAGTCCCAAATGATGATTTTGACTATCGGGAAGAACCTGTTGTTCTCGAGAGACTGTGTAAAAGATTGATGTACTATCTGTTCTTGAATCCCAGAAGTAGTCATGGCGTTTTAACTGTCACCTTGAAGAAGTAAAATTACGCAATTACTTTATTGTTTGTTTGTAAGCACGCGTCTGCTGTCATGTTACTCTTTAAAATCTTCACGCCACACTAACACAGCACGTTGCTAGAGATATCATAACAAAAAGGCACTGCCTATTGATAAATTGGAGTGTTGTAAGCGAATACACTTTCTACATTTGAATGCGAACAACGCTGCAAAAAAAATGATTCAAATGGCTCTGAGCTCTATGGGACTTAACTTCTGAGCGGTCGCACGGTTCCAGACTGAAGCACCTAGAACCGCTCGGCCACTCCGGCCGGCAACAACACTACAACAAGCCACAATTGGTGCAAGTGTGCGGTAAAAATGAACTGCCGTATGACACATTGGTTAGGTGGCGTAGCCTCTGCCAGAATGATCAGACAAATCTGTATGACGGAGAATATAGTGGAAGGCCATCTCTGCGAAGAACCAGTAATCGCGAGGGGAGGCACTGATGTTCGAGCTCACAGAAGCACACCTAAATATTCCGAAGAGAGTCATTTGAGAGATTTATATCGAATAAATTAGTATGGTGCACCAAACAGTTCAGAACGCTGTCGCAAAAACTACGAAAATGCATGACAAATTTGAAAGAACACAAAATCTCAGAGACTGGCAATGTTTTCTGAAGCTAGAATCTTTGCACGGGTTTCAACACGAGATGCTTCTAGCAGTTTCCACTGAGACATTTCGTCTCGAAATCTGGCAGAAATTCGAAAGAGTTTCATGTCGTATGTAAAGTACACTAGTGGCAAGACAAAATCAATATCTTCCCTGTGCGTTACCAATGGTAATATTCCCATTGGTAGCACCACTAAAGCGGGGCTACTAAACACAGCATTCCGAAATTCCTTTACCAGAAAAGACAAAGTAAATATTCCTGAATTCGAATCTAGAACAACTGCCAAGATTATTAACTTAGATGTGGATGTCCTTGGTGAAGCGAAGCGGCTTAAATAACTTAATACACGAAAGTATTCCAGTCCAGACAGTATATCAGTTATGTTACTTTCGCAGTATGCTGATATAGTATCTCCGTGCTTTGAAGTCAAGTACAACTGTTCGCCCGATGACAGATCTGCACCAGGAGACTGAAAAGTTTCACAGCTCACACCAGTAGTCAAAAGAGGAAACAGGAGTAACCCGATGAATTTGACCAATACCACTAACGTCGATTTGCAGTAGAATTTTGGAACACATGCTTGTTAAAACATTATGAGTTATCTCTTTGGTTTCTGCATAGAGTCTGTTGACACGTAGCACGGGTTCAGAACATGTCGGTCTTGTGAAACACTACTAGCTCCTTATTCGCACGAATTAATGAGATTTTCGTTGGTATGATATCTTTGAACTAAATTTCATATTCCAACTTCCTGCACTGAATAGTATTCAGTTGGACCCACCTGCATACGGAGAAATCATCATCGTTATAAAATAGGAGTAATCAGATCTCGTACAGAAAGACTGAAATGTTCATCTTTCACACTCGCTGTTACATAATGGAGCGGTAGAGAAATAGGCTGAAGGTGGTTCGGAGAATCATCTGCCAAGCACTTAAGTGTCAATTGCAGAACAGTCATGTACAAGAACTGAATGAAAAGTAATGCCTGCGCATTCGTTAACTGGGTTTGGATAGGAATATTTTAATAAATCAAACGCAAAAATAATCCTTAGAATATGATCTTTAATTACCAATATTCACTCTTCCCCATAATCACCAGACAATTGGATACATTTCTGCCAACGATGAGCAAGTTTTGTGAAGCCGTCACGGAAAAAGTCCGCAACTTCAGTCTCACAGTTCTCTCAAAGTCTTCACCAGAAGCATAATGATATCCCCGCAGATCGTCTTTCACTATCGGGAACAGACGGAAGTCAGACGGTGCTAAATTTGGACTGTATAGAGGATGCCGTACGGTGGTGAGATTCAGTGTCTGAAGTTCTACTGTAGTGGCACGTGAAGTGTGGTTTGGCACTGTCATGCTGCAGGAAAAACATTCCCTTTTCCTTTCGGACCCTTGTTAGCCGTCGATTCAGAATTCGCAGCGTTGTGATGTAACGCTCTGAATTTATTGTTGTTCCACGATCCAGGAAATCAACAAGGATAACTCGGTGGTTGCTGTCAGGACGTCCAACTCTTTGTCTGTCACGCAGGTCAGATGTTCCCGCCTCAGCATCTTTAAACCTGCTCGCCCAGCGACGCTCAGTACTCACATCAACACAGTCACCATAAAATGCTTTCATTTTCTGGTGAATCTTTTTTGGGGTGACACCTTCCGCTGTCGAGAATTCAGTGACTGCACGTTGCTTAAATAGCATTGACTGACCTTCTGCGAAGGATTCCATACTTTACACTGTAGCAACACAACCGTTAAATATTAAGGCTTTCCGCCAACTGTAGCTGTAGAGAAGAGGCTTCGGAACAAGCCAGTACCTGCTGCATACCAATGCTACCAACTGTGGAAGAGTTACGAAGGTTGACGCATTACTTTTCAGTCAACTCTCGTAGATGCCGAAGAGGTTACGTTAGGTCATCATGCCCGAAGGACGTGGCAAGTTGTCCTAAGTGGTGTTTTTGCAGCATGGCAACATTACATCTAACACTGCACGGGACACGGACACACGATATGCTATCAGATTTTGACCTTACTTCCGAATGCTCATAATATGGCATCGATCTTTTCTCTGACCAAAGAGTCCATTGCGCAACGTTTGTTTCCAGAACGACGAAAGGTTGTGTTTCGAGGTGGAACGTTTCCTCAAGAGTCATAGTGCTGACGCCTGTAACCAAGGCAACCATGTCATTAATCGTTGTCTGGCAGATGGGTGACTATATGGAGAAGGACCAACACCATCGCCAGGTCTCGCGGTCGTAGCTTGATTTTTAGAGGCGACAACTAAAGCTCTGTTGGCGAATTCTGAACAAATGTGGCTGAACGCAATGATTATACCAGTTCGGACACAAACCGTTACAGTTCTACTGGCTAGAGTAATCGATGTTGGACTATAACAGGGGATGGACAAAAATATGGAAATACCAAAAACACGACATACCATGTTTAATAACGCGTTGTAAGACCATTGGCATTCAAAACAGCTCCCAGTCGTCTAGGAGTGAATAAGTACAGGTCTCGTATGATTTACAAGGTAATCGTATACCATACTTCGTGCAAAATAGTGGCAAGTTTAGGCAACGACGATGGAGGTGGATAGCGCTCACGCGTCCCTTTATCGAAGCAGACCACAAACATACAATAATATTGAGATCTGGTGAGTATGGTAGTAGGGGAGATGTGATCCTTGTGAGCACGTGAGCACAATGTCCTGGACAATGCGAGTAATGTGAACAGGGCCCTGCCGTCTTGAAACGCAGCAACACCATTGGAAAAAAAAACCAACAAAAAAAGCACTGTACCTAGGGATGCACCTCATCACCCAAAATCGTCTCATGTTCCTTAGCAGTGATGTGCCCTTTCAGAGTGATCTATGAGACCCATGGAATACCAACATACAATTGTCCAGATCACCACCGAACCCTCGCCAAATTCGGCCAGAAGTTGGAAGCATTGTTAAACTAGACTCATATAATCAAATTTCATTCTTCGACTGCTTCACAGTACAGGTTGTATAGAGAGGGCGCCACGTATTCGTGGCATGGGCATTTGGGATGGTGATAGGGAACGCGAGTGGAACATTCAGTTCTACTGCGACTTTTGCAGGTCGTCCTCTTAATTCTCGTCACAATCCTCTTCGATGGCTATCTGTCAACGTCTCTGAACACACACTTCCGCCGGCCGGAGTGGCCGCGCGGTTAAAGGCGCTACAGTGTGGAACCGCGCGACCGCTACGGTCGCAGGTTCGAATCCTGCCTCGGGCATGGATGTGTGTGATGTCCTTAGGTTAGTTAGGTTTAAGTAGTTCTAAGTTCTAGGGGACTTATGCCACAGCAGTTGAGTCCCATAGTGCTCAGAGCCATTTGAACCATTTTTTGAGCCACACACTTCCGTCCTCTATATTACTTAGTGGATAAGGTATTCTCGCTTTCGCTGTATGCGGTATAAATCTTCGATGCGTGGCTCTTGAAACATTGAACAGTTCCGCTTTCTTTGTTACAGAAGCACCTACCATATGAGCAACACTGTGCTGATAATGCGTTATACTCAAAAAGTACTGAGGGCATTTCTTAGATGCCATTCTTTCTCAAATACAACAGTGCTAACCGCAGGCTTGGCTAACATCTTCGTTTATATTCAAGAATGCATTTCTGGTGGTGTTTACATATTTTTGTTCTACATCTGTGTGCTCAAGTATCTGATATTGGAACCTTTGCCTCAAAAAGGCTGTTATTTGAACGAAAATTCGCAGAGCTTACTGAAACACAAGGAATTTGGTAGACAAATTTTTAACACTTTGTACATCTCGGCGAAGGTATCACCCAGGGCCTCGCCGTTCTTCGGTGGGTTCGTGCTTGGCTACCAAGGGGCCACGGCCTATGCAGCATTTTTTTCCCTTCCGTGCTGCATGTCTATTCTCTTGCTATTCTTTTTCCCTTCCCTTGGGGAATGTGTCCGGGGTGTTCTTGGGAATGCTCTGCATTGTCTGTCGCTGATGTAAGAACAGTCTCACCTTTATTTTTCACTCCCTTTTCCTTTCTTTGTTTACCTTCTCGTCTCGCTCCTCTGCTTCAGCATTTGAGGTTCCTCTTTTTCTTCTTATGGTATTCTCCTGAAGGCCGGCCCACGCGTCTGACGCATAACAGGTGACTGGGCAATGCGTAATTCCCAGCCCCAGGTCAACAGGTAGGGTTTGCACATACCCCCTGGTACAAGCCAGGACCAGGGAGAGGTGATTGCCTGAGTTGAAACCTTCCCAGATTGCCGATTGGTCCCTCTGTCAGGTGTTTGGGAGTTGTGACCTGAGGTGTGAACAGTCACCAAAGGCGGGTGCTCTCCCCAGTCGGAAGGAGCGCGCCGTCGGAGACGCTGGCAATCATGGGAGATTTCCTCGCGATGAGTCAATCATCTTATCACTCAGCGTCGACAAAACGTAATCGTAATGAGGCTAATGATTCAAAGCCCCTTCCCTCTGCACCACAGTTCCTCGTGGTCTCACGTACTGAAGACAGTCAGTCACCAAGTCCAAAAAGTGGATATCTCGGATGCGTGCTGTAGTCTCTTTAGCAGCATGCATCTCATTTGGCTTGTCGTGTTTGTAAACACAGAGAGATAAGCGGTTGCATAACGACCAAGGTCAATGCTCACACAGAGTATCTCCCATGTGGCTGATGTCGTTCTACACAGTATATGCATTTGTAATTCAGAAAGGTGCTGATGCAATTGCCGGCTCTGTGAAATCCTGCTCTCGTTTACGGAATGGCACTTTGCTTTTGGAGACCACTTCTAATTCTCAAGCACAACAACTGCTTGCTGCCTCGCATCTTCCCGTGGTGTAATTTACACCAGGCTGCTCGATGGCCTAACCGAGGCCAAAATCCAGTCTTATCGCTCTTATCAGGATGCCAGTACCGTCCATTGTGTAATGAAAAAGGTAGATTCCTCCTTAGAGGCCACCTGCACTGTCTTTCTCACCTCTGATAGATTGGTGCTTCTGTCTAAGATCGAAGAAGGATTTGAAATTATCAAAGTCCAGCCATACATAGCGAACTGATGTGCTACTACCAGTCAGCCAAATGTGTCACCTGTGGTAGGGATGCACACGAGGGCAGTTGTCCACCTCCTTCTCCAGGATGTATCAACTGCAATGGCGACCTCTCCGCCTCCTCTCGGGATTGTCCCATGTATCTTGATGAGAGGGCTGTTCAAGAGATCTGGGTGAAAAAAAAGTGCCTTAAACAGTCCCTCGCAGGTTACTGGCTAGTCGCAAACCCTGCATTCTCCCATCTGGTATTTATAGTTCTGTTCTTGTTACCCTTCGCTCCATGAAGATCATTATCACACAGACGCACGATCTCCAATTCAGCTCTGAGGTTGTGAAATCACCCAGTGTCAAGTTAGCATCGCCAACCCCCCATCCAGCAATGCAACAAGCCATCAAACTCTTGCCTCAAGGGGTGAAGCCACCAGCTACACAAACGGTAGGCCGAAAAGAAGGAGTACTCCAGTGAAGACTTCTTCCATCCCTCCAGCCAAACAACACCCGAAACTTCCTCTAACCGGAAAGACTTGAGAAAGTCCATCCTCTTCGATGGTGTTGCTATGTGATACCTTACCCCAGCTGGCCTCTGTGTCACCAGTGCGTACCAACAACCGTTTTTCTGCGTTTGACTCCACAGATCAAACACACAAGCAAGCTGATGCTTCTGTTGACCCCATGGAGCAGGATCCTTCTGCTTTTGTGCCCTGTAGTGATTCTTCACTGGCTATCACTCGACAGCCGTCAAGGTGACACCCCTACATCTCTTCCTCACCATGACTCTCCTCCAATGGAACGTTCGCGGCCTTCGGTCCCACAAAGAGGATTTATGGCTGTTCTTAGCATCGCAGCGTCCCCTTGTACTCAGCCTTCAGGAAACGAAATTGCGACCTCACGACAGCTTTGAGCTTACACATTGTTACCGATTCCCTTTGACCTTCCCCTGAGGTCGGCATTCCATCTCATGGGGGTGACATGCTACTCATACAGGATGAAATTCATAGTCAACCCATCTCCCTGACTACAAATCTTCAAGCTGTTGCAGTTCGAGTTCTCCTTCCCACTCTGACTTTTTCCCTCTATAGAATTTACGTCCCTCTGTCATTCACTGTCACCAGGGCAGACTTCCTTCAGTTTATCGGTCAGCTACCTCCCCCAGTTTTGCTACTTGGTGACTTCAGTGTACATCATCCCCTTTGGGGTTTTCCCAGAACCTGTCAGAGAGGTGCCCTCTTGCCTGACCTTCTTAACCATCTTAACCTCTTCTGCTTTAAATCCGGAGCACCCGCCTTTCCTTTCTGGCTCCTCGCACACCTATTCCCATTTGGAACTGCCCTTAGGCAGTGCCCAGCTTGCCCCTCGTCTTGAGTGGTCTGTTCTTTCTGAAACCTACTCGAGTGACCATTTCCCATGTGCTATCCGTTTGCTGACTCCTACACTATCTGCACGCACGCCCAAATGGCACCTTCCTAAGGCTGACTGGCAGCTTTACTGCTCCCTGGAGACCTGCGAAGAACAAGATATCCACAGTTGTGATGAACAAGTGGAATATCTCACAAACGTCATCCTTACAGCTGCAGAGTGTTCCATTCCCCGCACTTACTCTTTACCATGTCATGTCCCAGTCCCTTTGTGGACTGATGCATTGCGCGACGCAGTTCGCACATGGAGACATGGTCTCCGCGTTTCTAACCGCCATCCAACGATAGCAAACTGCATTCATTGTAAACAGAAGCGAGAAAAGTGTCGTCACCTTCTTCAGGATAGCAAAAGAGCTCTCTGGATTTCATTCTGCAGTTCTTTTAACATTTCCACCCCTTCTTTTGTCTTGTGGGCCAACCTCCAAAGGCTCTCTTTGACCAAGATCCATTCCCCAATTTCCGGCCTGACCGTAGATGATGATGTCATCGTAGACCCTATCGCTATCTCCAACACCTTGGGCCACCATTTTGATTCGAGTTCTTCCCACTATTACCCTGACTTCATTCATCAGAAACGAGCGGAGGCGGCTCGGGCGATACCATTTTCTTCTCCGAATCGTGAGTGCTAAAATGTCACCTGTACTACTCCGTAGCTAGATCATGCTCTCAGTTCATCCCGATCCTCCGCCCCAGGGACAGACGCTGTCCACATTCATATGCTGCAGCACCTTTTCTCTTGTGGGCAAGCACTTCTGCTTAACACGTACAACCGCATATGGGAAGAGGGCACATTTCCCGGACTTTGGCGTGAAGCCACTGTCATGCCCATACCTAAGCCTGGTGAGGATACAAACCTTCCTTCTAGCTACCGCCCCATCCCTCTAACCAGCTGCGTTTGCAAGGTGATGGAACATATGATTCATGCCCAACTGGTTTGGTGGCTCGAGTCTCCCAGTTTACTAACGAATGCACAGTATGGATTTAGAGCGCGGCGTTCTGCAGTTAACCATCTCGCTACTTTGTCCACCCACGACATGAATGGTTGGCAGCGGAAATCCCAGACTGTGGCCGTGTTTTTCGATTTGGAGAAGGCCTACGACACCTACTTTGGAACTGCCACCCTCCGTAGCCTTTACATGTGGGGCATCCGTGGCCACCTGCCCTGTTTCCTTCAGGCATTTTTAAAAGACCGAGTTTTCAACGTGCGTGTGGGTTCTGCCTTGTCGGACACCTTTATCTAGGAAAACTTTGTGCCTCAGGGTTACGTCCAGAGCCTCGTCCTCTTTGCTGTCGCCATTAACCCTATATTGGCTTGTCTCCTGCTGGGCATCTCTGGCTCCCTTTTTGTTGACGATTTTGCCATCTGTTGCAGTTCTCCATGGACCTGTCTCACTGAGCGGCATCTTCAGCGATGTCCTGATCGTCTTTACTCCTGGTGCATTGACATAGGAAACTCTTGTTCCACCCATGTGTCTTACCCGGCAGACCGCTGTACTCGGTTCCTCAATGTCCTACGTGTCCTCAATGGTATTTCCTGGGGTGCTGATCGATCCACCCTCCTCCGTTTGTACCGGTCCCTTGTCCGTTCGAAACTCGATTATGGGTGCTTTGTTTTTGCGTCTGCACGTCCATCCCTGTTACGTCGTCTCAACACTATCCACTATCGTGGCATCCGTTTGGCCACTGGCGGCTTTTACACTAGTCTGTACACTGAAGCTGCTGAACTACCACTGATCTAATGCTGTGACTTTCTCCTCAGCAGGTTTCCATGCCGTTTGTCTGCCATGCGTGGCCAGCCATTCTATTCCTATTTCTTCGATGATTCCTTTGATCGCCAGTATGCGGCGTGTCGCTCTACTCTGTTACCTCCAGGAGTCAGCACTTACTACCGCGGCTTAACTTCGCACCACCTGCAACTTTCCCTTCGGCTGTGAATCCTTCACCACCTTGGCTTCGTGAGGCGGCCTTTGTTAACTTTGGCCTTCATTCGCTTCCTAAGGACACTACTCCAGCCTGGGTCTATCGCCTTCAGTTCACGACATTCGCATGGAACTTCGCCATAGTATCTTTGTATACACTGATGGCTCTCGGACTGACCGTCGGGGTGTTCCTTCGCCATTGGCATCTGTGTCTTTCGATATCGGTTTGCAGCAAACTGCTCAGTATTTACGGCCGAGCTCTTCGCCTGTATCAGGCCACGGAGTACATTCGGCGAGACAGATTTTTCAATTGTGTCCTCTGCTGAGAGCGCCCGCTGTACACCGCCCATCTCTTAGTGCAGCGGGTCCACGAAACCTGTCGCTTGCTCACTCTTGGCTCAGCCAGTGCGATGTTTCTGTGGGGTCCTGGTCATGTCGGTATGCCAGGAAACGAAACTGCTGACGCTGCTGCCAAGGTTTCAGCCCTCGTACCTCAGCCTGCGAGTTCCCATGTTCCCTCCGATGATGGCTATGTTGCCGTCTGTCAGGAGGTGGTGCCCCTTTGTCATCGCCAATGGTCCACCTTTCACGGGCATATGCTCAGGATTATTGAGCCTCTCCTGGCGGCTTCGACGACCTCCTCTCGGCCCTCCCTTCTGTAGGTCATTTTAACTAGACTGCGTATTGGGCACTGCCTTTTTAGCCATAGTCATTTGATACGTGGCGCTACCCCACCATTTTCTACACATTGCGCAAAAGGTTTACCGTCCGCCACTTCCTGGCAGAATGCTCATTTTTTAACCGTTTACGGCCGGCTGCTGTGGCCGAGCGGTTCCAGGCGCTTCAGTCTGGAGCTACGTGATCGCTACGGTCGCAGGTTTGAATCCAGCCTCTTGCATGGATGTATGTGATGTCCTTAGGTTAGTTAAGTTCAAGTAGTTCTAAGTTTTACGGGACTGATGACCTCAGAAGTTACGTCCCATAGTGCTCAGAGCCATTTGAACCATTTTTTATCCGTTTACGTTCCCGCTTGGGTTTGCCGTCTGAGTTATCGGCCATTTTAGCAATGACGCATTGGCTATCGACCGTGTTTTACTTTTTATCCGCCAAAGCAATATAGCTAAGGCCATGTATTTTTTTGTTTTGAACCTCATTTTCTGTATGGTGTTATTCAGCCCTTTCGCCACGTCCTTGTTTTTATCTGTCTTCCCTTATGTCAATTTGGACTGATGTATAGTCGTTTTTTAACTCCTCTATGTCTCCGTGTTCTATGACTTTGACTTGGGCGCGTATGACTCCCACTGTTTATTGTACCCTAAAACAAAACAAAACCAAACTACCGTAAGGTAAGTAATAATAGAGTGCGAATGGAGACATTTCATTCTCGAGTGAAAAAATGAAAACCATACTGGAAAGCGATAGTATCCCTCGCAACGCGCTACAAGTTTAGTTACGTAGCCAAAGCAAAAGGTGAATTTTATTTCCACATATATTCCAGCGCCTATCAGACAAAGTGTTGTTGTGTTCAAAAGGAACAAGGGAGCAAAATGGCAAGACAGTAATATAATACTCACATGACACCAATAATCTTTTTCAGTTTAACGGTTAATAACGTTATACATATGGCATTATTACATCAAAGTATATAGCAATGAATTAATAAATATTTAAAATGTAATTCAGGAATAATATATAATTCTTTAAATCTGTCGTAAGGCAAACTGGAAATACTGAAATTAAATCTAGGCTTCGACAGCTTATAATGGCAATAAAGACGTATTTCTTTACAGTTACTTTGTACTTATACTGAGAAGAATACATTAAGATTGAGATGATAACAGATAGTCTGCCAACCTGTGCTTCTCATTAAAACACGAAACAGTAAGGTAAGGCACGCACATGGAAAGATACGACCGAAGGAGAAACGCTACAATAAATCTTAATGTGATACGGCTGATAATGTTACGTAATTATGCGCTCCCAGTTATTTATAAGCGATATCGCCCAGCATAGGAGCAACAACCGACCACACGAGTCCTATCGCTGTATAACTAGGAATAAAACGTGTAGAAAGGATCATAAATATTATTATGCTCGTACATAAGATATCCGTGTCATTGTCGTTGCCCTGTATTTTGCGTACTTCTTTTAATTCACACTAAAAAAGTTATACCTAAAGACAGTGGTATCTTGAAGTAAGGTAAGAGAATGTGGGTATGGTCATTACGGATTTTAAGAACCGCTAGTTTTTTTTCCATATCTGTCAATAAATGAAAAATTCGGACACACTATTCAAAACGATCTTTCCTTTCGCCGCAATTTAAGTATATTTAACTAGCTTTTGACCTGCAGCTTCGCCGAGGTACGCGTAAGTCACATATTTTTAGATATACATCTACGTGATTACTCTGCAATTCCCACTTAAGTGCCTGGCAGAATATTCATCGAACCACCTTCACACTGTGTCTCTACCATTCCACTCTCTCACAGTGCGCGAGAAAAAGGAACAACTCAGTACTTCCGTTCGAGCTCTGATGACGATCATTTCTTCCTATATAGGTGGGCGCCAACAAAATAATTTCACACCCTGAGGAGAAGGTTTGTGATTAGATTTCGTTAGAAGATCCTGCCGCAACGTAAAACGCCTTTGTTTTAATGACTACCACCCCAGTTCACTTATCTGTGGCACTCTCTCCCCCATTTCGGGTTAGTTGAAAACGAACTGTCTTTCTTTGAACTTTTTCGATCTGCTGCGCCAATTCTACCTGCTGCGGAGCCTATACCGCACTGCGAAACTCCAGAATACTGCGGAAAGGTATAGTGTAAGCAGTCTCTTTAGCAGATCTGTTGCATTTTCTGTGTTCTATCAATAAATTGCAATCTTTGGTTTGCTTTACCCACAACATTATCTATGTGTTCATTCTAATTTAGTTATTCGTAATTGTAATCCCTAAGTATTTAGTTGAATTTACAGCCTTTAGATTTGTGTGATATATCGTCTAAGCAAAATTTGACGGATTTCATTTACCCTCATTTGGATGCCTTTACTCTTTTCATTACTTAGACTCAATTGCCAATTTTCACACCAAACAGATATCCTGTCTAAATCATTTTGAAATTAGGATATTTTCGATCATCTGGTGACTTTGTAAGACGGTAGATGAGAGCTCTATGAGGCCGGCCGGAGTGGCCGAGCGGTTCTAGGCGCGACAGTCTGGAACCGAGCGACCGCTATGGTCACAGGTTCGAATTCTGCCTCAGGCATGGATGTGTGTGATGTCCTTAGGTTGGTTAGTTTTAAGTAGTTCTAAGTCTAGGTGACTGATGACCTCAAAAGTTAAGTCATAGTGCTCAGAGCCACTTGAACCACAGCTCTATGAGGTCTGTTCAGATCGTCTTCTATGTCATTTATGTACATCAGCAACAACAGAGCGCATATCACACTTCCTAGGATAAGGCCGGATGATACTTCTGTTTTACTGGATAACTTTCCGAAGTGTGACTTTGATGTCAGGAACTCACGAATGCAGTCGCATTAGTAAGACGGTACTCATTAGGCACGCAATATGATTAGAAGTCGCTTGTGAGAAACAGTTTCAAAAGCCTTCTGAAAACGTAGAATAAGTTTGACATCACCTGTCGATAGCACTCATCACTTCGAGGGAATAATGAGCCGTGGGCTGGCTCAAGTCATGCATGTCATGGGTTAAACAATGGTTGCAGTCCTGTGGTTTTATTTCTCCTGTGGTTATCGCGATAATGTTGCTGTCCTCTCCGTGAGTTGCAGCAGCGTGTATCGATACTACTCTACTGGTCATTAAAATTGCTACACCAAGAAGAAAAGCATATAATAAATGGGCATTCATTGGACAAATATATTATACTAGAATCGACATGTGATTACATTTTCACGCAGTTTGGGTGCATACATCCTGAGAAATCAATACCCAGAACAACCACCTCTGGCCATAATAACGACCTTGATACGCCTGGGCATTGAGTCAAACAGAGCTTGGATGGCGTGTACAGGTACAGCTGCCCATGCAGCTTCAACACGATACCACAGTTCCATCAAGAGTAGTGTCTCGCGTATTGTGACGAGCCAGTTGCTTGGCCACCATTGAACAGACGTTTTCAATTGGTGAGAGATCGGGAGAATGTGCTGGCCAAGGTAGCAGTCGAACATTTTCTGTTTCCAGAAAGGCCCGTACAGGACCTGCAACATGCGGTCATGCACTATCCTGCTGGAATATAGGGTTTCGCATGGATCGAATGAAGGGTAGAACCACGGGTCGTAACAGATCTGAAATGTAACGTCCTCTGTTCAAAGTGCCGTCAATGCGAACAAGAGGTGACCGAGACGTGTCACCAATGGCACCCCATACCATCACGGCGGGTGATACACAAGTATGGCGATGACGAATGCACGCTTCCAATGTGCGTTCACCGCGATGTCGCCAAACACGGATGCGACCATCATGATGCTGTAAACAGAACCTGGATTCATCCGAAAAAATGACGTTTTGCCATTCGTGCACCCAGGTTCGTCGTTGAGTACACCATCGCAGGCGCTCCTGTCTGTGATGAAGCGTCAAGGGTAACCGCTGCCATGGTCTCCGAGCTGATAGTCCATGCTGCTGCAAACGTCGTCGAACTGTTCGTCCAGATGGTTGTTGTCTTGCAAACGTCCCTATATGTTGACTCAGGGATCAAGACGTGACTGCAGGATCCGTTACAGCCATGCGGATAAGATGCCTGTCATCTCGACTGCTAGTGGTACGAGACTTTTATCAAAGTCGGAAACGTGATGGTACGCATTTCTGCTCCTTACACGAGACATCACAACAACGTTTCACCAGGCAACGCCGGTCAACTGCTGTTTGTGTATGAGAAATCTGTTGTAAACTTTTCTTATGTCAGCACGTTGAAGGTGTCGCCACCGGGGCCAATCTCGTGTGAATGCTCAGAAAAGCTAATAATTTGCATATCACAGCATGTTCTTCCTGTCGGTTAAATTTCGCGTCTGTAGCACGTCATCTTCGTGGTGTAGCAATTTAATGGCCAGTAGTGTAGTACTGCTGTACTATCTTAAGTGTGGCGGATATAGTTTCCGGCTGGGCGGTGTGTGACAAGTCGGTTGGTTAGCGTGGAGCAGCAAGGAAGTCTCCGTCGCGCGTACTCTGGCCAGTGCCGCTGGCGGTGTGCACGCGCGATTGGATTATGAGGTGCTGCTTGCGAGTGCTACGATGTTCGTCGCCAACCGATCTTGGGCGTGAAAGTTGAGTCCCCACTTAACGTACTATCGAGCCTCAACTGTTTACATTTCTTAGTTTGATCCTCGGTGTCGCTTTTGAGACATTCCCGCGAGCAACAATGTGTGTGTATTCAAGTCGGCTATGATTCCAGCCATTTTCCTGTGGAGTTTAACTTAATTTATTTCTCTGTTACTGAAGTTGACCAGCGGTATCATCTACCTTGTGGCCGTTGACGTTCCAGTTACCTGCTCTGTTCGTTGACGTAATTTTAGGCAGTGTATTTTCGTCGTCGTGTTGTTGCTGTCCAGCGCAGCGTGTAGTTCGTCAGCTGAGGTGTTGTTGGTCGTTGTTGGCGACAATATTCTGTCTGTCGTTGTATTAAAATCTTGCGGTCATTTTGCTGGTTGCGTGGAGCGGAACTGATTTTGTTGATTGGTCGGTCGGCTGTCTGTCAGTTGGGTTGCCTTCAGACTAAGAAGTCGTTGGACAGGCTGCCTGTCTCACCTAAACGGCCGGTAGTGTTACAATCCCAGGATGACCCTTGGAAACTTCTGAGCACCGTTCCTTGTGTGTTATGTAATAATTTCCCTGTTTGGGTTTTAGTTATTTGGTTGATGTGTGGCCTTCAGCCCAGTATCAATATCTATTAAATTAATGTTCTTGTCTCTCCCTTAAGGCATGAGATTGTTATTACTTACAGGGGCCTTCAGCCGAATTTTATATGAAATGTTTTAAGATACAGCCTTCTCCCTTTCAAAATTGAAACTCTTCTTTCTAGGGCTTAAGCCGTTAAATTATTTGCTGAGGTGCGGCCTTCAGCCGAGTTTTAATATCTCTTACATTAATGTTCTCGTCTTGCCCTTAAGGCCTAAGATTGTTATGCTTTTGTATACGGCCTTCAGCCGAATTTTGCTTGAAATGTTTTAAGAAAAGGGCTTCTGCCTTTTGATTGAAACTCTTCTTATTGCTTAATATTCGGCCTCCAGCCATGTTCCTTTAAAATTAAATTGCTAAGGCGTTCAACCTGCTTAGATTTAAGATTTAGAAAATATTATTGTGTGAAACCTCCAGAAGAATTTGTATTTCAATTTCTTGCTTCGGTCTTGTTTCTTGGATTTTGAGTGTGGCCTTCAACCGATCAACAGTTAATCAAAGAAGGTCGATTAAAGTGTTGACTGTTTTGCATCCTTGTTGTAATACTGTGTGTTGATAAATAAAGAATTTATGTTGAGTGCAATTGACAGCAACTTATTTTTTCCCCTTTCCACATCCTAATCCGCTCTGCCTTGCTAGCACAGGCATTTCAGACAGACTCACAATACATGAAAGCGGGAACAACCATCGGTGACATTAAAAGCAAGGGTGATAACATTAAGAGTGCAACGAGAATTCTACTGTTAAATGCTGAGGAGAGAGGGGTTAGGTGTAAGAATACATTGAAAGCCTCTATGAGGGGGAAGATTTGTCTGATATGATACAAGGAGAAACAGTATAACGTTAGAATCAGAATTTAAAAGAGCTTTGGAGGACTTAAGATCAAGTAAGGCAAAGGGGGTAGATGACATTCCATCATCATATGTAAAATCATTGGGGGAAGTGGTAACAAAACGACTATTCACGTAGGTGTATAGAATGTATGAGTCTGGCGACATACCATCTGACTTTCGGAAAAGCATCATCCACACAATTCAAAAGACGGCAAGAGCTGACAAGTGTGAGAAATATGGCACAATCAGCTTAACAGCTCATGCATCCAAGTTGCTTACAAGAATAATTTACAGAAGAATGGTAAAGAAAATTGAGGATGCGCTAAATGACGATTAGTTTGGCTTTAGGAAAGGTAAAGGCACGAGAGAGGCAATTCTGACGTTGCGGTTAATAATGGAAGCAAGACTAAAGAAATATCAAGACACGTTCATAGGATTTTTCGACCTGGAAAAATCGTTCGACAATGTAAAATGGTGCAAGATGTTCGAAATTCTAAAAAAAGTAGGCGTAAGCTATAGGGAGAGACAGGTCATATACAATATGTACAACAGCCAACGACCAAGAAGGAAGTGTTCGTATTAAAAAGGGTGTAAGACAAGGATGCAGCCTTACGCCCCTTCTGTTCAATCTGTACATCGAGGAAGTAATGATGGAAATAAAAGAAAGATCCAGGAGTGGAATTAAAATTCAAGGCGAAAGGATATCAATGATACGATTCGCTGATGACATTGCTGCCTTGAGTGAAAGTGAAGGAGAATTACATCATCTGCTGAACGGAATGAACAGTCTATTGAGTACAGAGTATGGATTGAGAGTAAACCAAAGAAAGACAAAGGTAATGAGAAGTAGTACAAATGAGAACAGCGAGAAACTTATCACGATTGACGGTCACGAAGTAGATGAAGTTAAGGAATTCTGCCACCTAGGCAGTAAAATAACCAATGACGGGCGGAGCAAGGACATCAAAAGCAGTCTAGCAATGGCAAAAATGGCATTCCTGACCAAGAGAAGTATACTAATATACGTTTTTCGTCGCGGCGAGATCTATTTACGAAATTTCAGTCACCAACTTTCTCTTCCGAATGCGAAAATATTTTATTGAGCCCAACCTACATAGGTAGGAATGATCATCAAAATAAAATAAGAGAAATTAGAGCTCGAACAGAAAGGTTTAGGTGTTCGTTTTTCCCGCGCGCTGTTCGGGAGTGGAAAGGTAGAGATATAGTATGATTGTGGTTCGATGAACCCTCTGCCAAGCACTTAAATGTGAATTGCAGAGTAGTCATGTAGATGTAGATGTAATATCAAATATCGGCCTTAATTTGAAGAAGAAATTTCTGAGAATGTACGTCTGGAGTACAGCATTGTATGATAGTGAAACATGAACTGTGGGAAACGGAACAGAAGAGAGTCGTATCATTTGAGATGTGGTGCTACAGACTAATGTTGAAAATTAGGTTGACTGATAAGGAAGGAGGAGGTTCTGCACAGAATCAGAGGGGAAAGGAACATGGGGAAAAGACTGATAAGGAGAAGGGACAGGATGATAGGACATTTGTTAAAACATGAGGAAATGGCTTCCATGGTACTAGAGGGAGCTCTAGAAGGCAAAAATTATAGAGGAAGACAGAGACTGCAATACATCGAGCAACTAATTGAGGACGTAGGTTGCAAGTGCTACTCTGAGATGAAGAGGTTAGCACTGGAGAGAAATTTGTGGCGGGCCACATCTAACCAATCAAACGACTGCTGACAAAAAAAAAGTTCCTTTTTAATTCTTAAGATGTTGAATTGAAGTGCTTGTGAACCTCGTCTTTGCAGTTGTTGATGCCTTGATCTTTTTTCTATTTCCTAGCCATTTTGCGGCATAACTGCAACTGATTAAGATGTTAGTTACTTGAGATAAAGTTAAATATCTAGACTGGAAAGTTTTTTGCTGAGATGCTCTAAGGAGCGATCCTTCAGATTATTGTGCTTGAGATAAATCTACGAAGTTTGGTAATTTGTAGCTTCAATCCTACAACTCAGTACTGTAACAGTCTCATTACCACGATAGTTTTTGACCACTTTAAATCTGAAGTAGGAACAGTACTGACACTGGTCATGATATACAGATTGTTTCTATAAAATCATAGATTTGCTCCGTTATCAAGCCATTTGCGTTAGCAGTCCCAGTAAGCACTGGGGACAATATTCAGTAAAGCGTTACTTAATACAATTCCTCATAAATGTCAGCAGTGTCTGAACGCTGTTCCCAGTTCCTTTCCACGCAATATGGATTTATGTTCCTCTACCATTGTGGAATGTAGAAAATTTCCCTTGATAAATTGTAGGCCCAATACTATGATGCTTTTCTTTCCTCCTGATATATTGTAAGGCACTGCTTTTTTACCACTGAAACATGCAGATTCATAGGTAACAGATATCGTCACTGCAGTAGTTTCATAGAACAAAATTGTAAGAGCTTATATAAAATAATTCGCTAATCATTCCTCTTGTCCACCACGAAGAGTTGTGGTGTAACATATCGACTATGTGTTTATGCTTAAACGAAATTTCCCCATTCTGTTTTTAATTGCTTAACCTAACAATTAAGTGTCATGGAATGTGCCTAACAACTACCAAGTTTCAACTATTAAACTTACTTTGAAAAATGAAGGTCGTTTTCGTAGGATAGCTTTCGTTTGTTCATTGTGCATACGTACGTAGCAATTCTAACGCAGTTCAATGGCTTGTGAGCCACTGTATCACCCAAAAACATGCTGTGCTGTATGTTATTACAGCGTAACAGCACGGCCCCATATTGCGAACGCAAAGCCCATTTTCTGCCATGACGAGCAAGAGCCTACTGATGCGCAGTTTGCCACGTATACTGTTTCCGTAATTAAGGAAAGACTGCTAGTATTTGATTAAAAAATACACCTTCGATTAAATATTCTATGTTCGTTAGTAGGATTCATCTGATAAACAAAGGATGTCGTATCGCTAAAGCTACGACGTGCTTTTATACGCCCCACTTTTGTCATGACAGCCGAAACCAGAAAAGGATGCGATATTTGACGCTGACATTTATTTATTTATTTATTTCATTAACAGTACAGAGTAAACCACCGCCTTGAAATTTAAGGTGGGTCGGATGCCTCTGAATCTAATAGCAAAGACTTCTCATTGTTACAATCTTATTGGCATACAGTTGTTAATGCTTCTTTTTTAATAATATGAAGAACATAATATATAAAGATTTCTCTGAGGTTACAGTGAATTGAATGCTTAACAATTGTTGAAATGGTTCCATATAATCTGTTACTACCTAGTTGATGAGAATATAATTTATATAATGCAAATCTCAAAGAAAAATAAGAAAATAGAAAATGTAACACAATGAGCGTGGTGAAAATAATTTGTAGTTTGTAGAGGGAATAGATTTGCTGTATTGGATGTGCAATACAATCTAAGTAGCATGTTGGTTAATAACGGCCTTTTTCTACCTATTTCAGATGAGAAGGTCTCGGTAGAACCTCGAGGAATTCTCATCTGAAATGGTTTGTGCTGAGGTTTGTTTACACAGATTATACAGATTAAATGCTTCCAGAATGAGATTTTCACTCTGCAGCGGAGTGAGCGCTGAATTGAAACTTCCTGGCAGATGAAAACTGTGTGCCGGGCCGAGACTCGAACTCGGGACCTTTGCCTTTCGCGGGCAAGTGCTCTATCAACTGAGCTACCCAAGCACGACTCACGCCCCTTCCTCACAGCTTTACTTCTGCCAGTATCTCGTCTCCTACCATTCCACACAGTTTTAATCTGCCAGGAAATTTCAGATTAAATGCTGATTGAGCACTTCATACATAAATTTTACCTTTACATGAGAAATACACTTATTTGTGTAACTTGTTAGTAGAGATAGAACATAGTTCATTGTTACTTGAATGCATTATTATTTAAATAACTTAATATATTTCTGATATAGAAAATTCATTGATCGTAACTTTGAATAGAGAAGAGAATTTACGTCCGTATGCACACTAAAAGACGAGCAATACTTTACTGCTTGTGTGCAATATTCTTTAAACACTATGCAGGATGTCATTGGGTAGGAGGAACCTCGGAATAAAAGTTCTTCGAGCCTTCTCCCCCCAAGCGACATCACCTTATTACAACAGTCTTAGTATGTGGTGCCAGTGTTTATTTCACTTCTGATTGTTGTGTTGTTTGTGACTGTGTTGTGGCATGCAATGTCATGTATTGTTGGTTTTGGTCCCTTACATGTTGATCCCTTCTGAGTCATGTACACTTAGTGTTCCTTCCTCGGTTTCGGAATCTGTGGTCGTGTTTGTGTCCTCCGATGTGGTTTGTTGTGTTTTTTGTGCTTGTCTACGCCTCCTTCCATATGGGTTTTGGCGCTTGTATTCTTCGTGCAGAGTTTTCGATACAATATCGGCTACGCTATTCGTTGTGTTCCAGTCATCGGGATTATGTATTATTCTGGCGATGTCATTGTCTTTCTGTATAGGTCTCACTTGTGCTAGCGTGTTGCATAGCAGTGTGACATGTTGTGGTGTCCTAGTTTCTCCGCATACGCATGCTTCATCGTTAGTTAGTCCCATACGGTTTAAATGTACCGGATACGGCCCGTGGCCTGTCAGGAAATGGACCATCCCCCGGCTTGGGTAGACATGTTTCAGCTGTAGTTTTTCGTGTACATCAGGGAAGAAAGAGTGTACTCGGCCACCCTTGTCGGATGCATCCCACCTTCTCTGTCATGTTTGAATCCGCCATTGTTTCATTTGTGTTTTGTTCATAGTGTTGGTTCCCGTAATTTCGGTGACTTTATCGAGCCTGTCTCTCTTAAGCTAGAAAAGTGCAGCTGCATAACGTACTCTTATGTCTACAGGGCAGGTCTCCATCACAACGCAAAGTGCCTCTAGTGACGTGGTGTTGAAGGCTCCGCTCATTCTCAGGTGTACACTACGCTGACCTCGTCTTGCAGTTGTCTTGTTAGCCTTTATGTTCAGTCTGTGAGCACAAGCACTTGCGGCGAAGCTTATGATAGATTCAGATATCACAATGTGGTAGGTCCTTGTCGTCTTAACAGGTAATGTGTACTGAGTTGTGTTTAGTCTTGCTAGTGTGTGCATAATTTTGGAGGTTATCTCAATTGTCAATTTTGTATGATGGTTGAAAGTCTGTTTTTCGTCTAGATGCAATCCGAGATAACGTGTTGCTTGCTTCCTCTGTATGCTTGCATTGTCTAATTTTAGAATTGGATTCCTCTGCATTGTCTCTCTGAGCAGTAAAGATACAGTTTTGTTCGGGGCTATTTTTAATTTATTTTCTTTGCACCAACTGTTAATTTTCTGAAGCAGTTGCATGCCTTTCGTCTCTAGTGCTGCTCTCGAGTTGGCTGACACCACTACGAGCAGGTCATCTCCGTAAGCCACCACCCCTCTTACCCTGCCGTCACTGTCAAGGGTGTTCAGCAAGGGCTCGATTGTGATATTCCAGAATATTGGTCCGCAGATCGAGCCCTGTGAACATCCCTTTGTTATTCTCTTGACAACCTTCGGTGTAACGGCCCTCCACTCAGCCACTCTGCCTCTGCAGTAGAGGAGGGGGTTATTGTAGAGGGGAGCTTATAACCTTATTTCCCTTAACCTGGCGAAGAGAGACGGCCACCACAAGTTGTCAGAAGCCCCGACTATGTTGATTAGCATGGCGGCCGCCTATCTGTCGCTGATGCTATTTGTAACTGTCAGTGCTTGGTTGACGGCGTCTTCTATTGATCTACCTTCCCTGAAGCCAAATTGATGGGGCGTTAGGCTGAGGAGGCGTCTGTACGATTGTAAACGGCCATACAGGTGCCTTTCCTGCACCTTGCCGAGTGTGTTTAAGACATATCGGTCGGTACGTTTTGGGGTCTGTTGCCTCTTTGTCTTGTGATTTCCTGATTATTACTACACCAGCAGTTTTCCAGAGGACTGGAATTCTGCCTGTTAGTAGTGCCTCGTTGAACATGTTAGTAAGAAAAGGTGTGCTTTGTGTTACTGCTTGTTTTAATGTTTCTGAAAGTATTTTGTCTGGGTCGGGTGCTTTTCGGTTTTTTAAGCCTGCTGATTGCTGTCGCGACTTCTTCTTGCGCCAATGGCATGGTTACAGTCACTGATGTATGGTTGTCTCATGTTCTCTCTTAGGTCAATGTGGTGTCGCTGGTCTTGTGTGGGGTCGTCATCTGGGAGGAGCCTGTTCAGAAGATATTCTGCTGTGTTTCTCCATTCTCTGGTCATTGTGCCGCCAGCTTGTTTTAGTGCTGACAGAACTGTCGGTGTCTCAACTCCTGTTTCCGTCTTGAATGGCTGTCCCCAGATGTCGTTCTGTAGCTGGGCATTTACAAAATTGGTCCAGTAGCCTTGCCTTGTCTTTAGTTGTTTTTGGTATTTCTGTTTAGCGTCACGATACAGATCAAGTCTTATCTGTCTTTCAGGAGCTGTCTTTAGTTGTTGGTAGCACTTTCTTTTGTCCCGTGAATCCTTTCTTAGTCTTTCCAGTTCTGTCAACCACGGTTGTTTCTGTCACCACCCAGTTTTTGCCCGTGGTATAGCTGCTTCCTGTGCTCTTTGTAGGACCTATGTCAGTACATGCGTTTTGTAATCTGTACTGCCTTGAACAGTGTGTAGTGACGACGCCTCAACAATATCTCGAACTTTTTGCCATTCGGCTCCTCCTACGAGTAAACGCTGCTGTTCGTGGTCCATATTATGTGTATTCAGATCTCTGTCCGTGGTTATGACGATTGCATTGTGGTCGCTGTGTATGGCTGTACCTAATACCCTCCATGTATTGACTAGTGGAAGAGATATTGCGTTCCCCAGAGAATGTTGTATGTTACTTACACCACCGGGGTCTCCGCGGTAAGTAGGTGGCTGACCCTCCCTATTCGGCAGGAAGAGGTTGCATTCACTGATCACGTCAAGTACTAGTTGCCCTCTGTCGTCAGTTCTGTTTGAGTTCCACACGGGGGATTTTGCGTTGATATCAGAATGAGCAGCCTTTTTCTTTCTGAGTGCCGTGCAGTGTCTTTTATTTTGTGTAAGAAAGGTTCTGTATCATAACAGCACTAAGTGTAAATAGACAACATGAGCCATACATCCTGTCCGTCTGTTATTTCTGCTGTGGCAATGTGTTCAGAGCAAAACTAGGTGACCTGTGTTACTATGAGGTTTTTATTAACTACTATTATCGCTACTTTCGCGTTTGGTGTTCCTGCTATTCTGATGTAATGCGAGGGGAGCCCTGAAATTTTCTCGCCTCGCGGGAAAAGTTCCTGAACGCAACGATGTCTGCTTTTCTTTCTTCTAAGAGCCTACCTAAAGCCTACCTAGTTCCAAGTTTATCAGGGTACTCTAATGGTTCAAATGGCTCTGAGCACTATGGGACTTAACATCTGAGGTCATAAGTCCCCTAGGACTTGGAACTACTTAAACCTAACTAACCTAAGGACATCACACACATGCATGCCCGAGGCAGGATTCGAACCTGCGACCGTAGCGGTCGCACGGTTCCAGACTGAAGCGCCTAGAACTGCTCGGCCACACCGGCCAGCACCAGCGTACTGCCCTGGCAGTTTAGTTGTATTAACTTCAGAGGGGATATCTAGTGAAGGAAAATCACTTGGGTCTGCTTTCTATAAAATGCAGAAACACGCGTCCTTGTGCTCTCACGAAGTCATTTTATACTTTCTCTAGGTTTAGGCCCTCTCCCCTTCGCGCAAATGCTTCCCCTAAAAGCTTATATAGCTCTTTGGGGTTCGTTGGCAGATTTTCAACTCTTAGGATCATCCTGTCAGTTTGTTCTGTAGTTGGAAAACAGACTTTATCCCCGTTTTCATGCTTAATTCGTATTAGATAGCGAAGAGCTGTTTGAAATACATCCTTGTTTTGTAGTCTGCTGAGCCATAGGTTAACATCTAAGTTTTCGTAGTTTACATAATTAACGGTATTCAGCTTGGGGTCCTTGGTTGTGTCTGGTTGGTGTGCTTGACTGTTTGTTCGTTGCTCCTATTTCGAGTAATTTTGTAGTTCAACACATCTTTCCTGCTTTATGGTTTATGTTAGTATGGAATTTGATGTGTTTTCGCTGAGCATTTCCCCTGATAGTGACTTGTTTTTTATCTCTGCCGGGCACTTGTTCGTAAAATGTGACTGTTGTATGCCCGTTTCTGGGGTGTTGTGCCGGTGCAGGATGTGTCTTTCCATTCAGCTACATTACTGTTTTCTTTTTCGCGCTACCCATGTAGACAAAACGAACTGGCGTAATATAGGGTCTACATTTGGTTGTATCATATTCTACTTGTTGCGCGGGTAGTGTGCAATTGTCTTTGTTCGTGTTTGCCTGTGGTGTTGGATTTCTCGTGAACTCAGTGACATCTGAGGCATTAAATTAGTATCAGTATCTGAATTTGGGGGTTGTAATATCCCTATGTGTTGCCGCTAGACAACAGTTCGCCGCCAGCCTCTCATCCTAGTCGACGGCGATTTGTACCTTTGCCTGTTTGTGTCATTAGTTACGTCTGTTCCTGCATCTGTTATGGGGGTGGGTTTCTGACAGTTATGGCAGTAGTTCTTATTAATGGACGTTGTACAGAACATTGTATTCGGTGCGCTCTATTTGTCTTTCGTAGAGCTGTTTATATGTAGGTCTGGCTCCCTGCCTTATTGTATGTTCTGTTTTTGTGTTTGCATAGAATACAGCCTACAGGACTCTCCTGAGAGTGAGATCTGACCGAAGTCTAAGTTTCAACGTTTCAGCTCATTGCGAAGACGTTCCATTGGGTTCAGGTCTGAACTCTAGACAGGCCAGAACATTTCATGGATGTTATTGTTCAAAAATCACTGTCTCCCAGGTGCTGCTTTGTGACAGGATGTCTTCCTTTAATCCGACCTGGTGGGGACCCCAAACACTCGAGCAGTCCTCAAGAATGGTTCGCACTAGTGTTGTGTCTTTCCTAAGACTCTACCAATAAACCGATGTCGACCATTCTCCTTGCCCCCTACAATCCTTACATGCTCGTTACATTCCATACAGTTCTGCAGCGTTACGCCTAGATATTTAATGGAAATGGAAATGAGCGTTTGGCCGGGAGGCCCCTTGCGAGGCAGGTCCGGCCGCCTTGGTGCAGGTCTTATTACATTCGACGCCATATTGGACGAACTGCGCGCCGCATGGGTATAAAATAATGATGATGACAGCACAAAATCCAGTCCCTGAGCGGAGAAAATACCCGACCCAGCCGGGAGTCGAACGCGGGCCGTTAGGGCGGCAATCCGTCACGCTGACCACGCAGGTATCGGGGCGAATTAGATATTTAATGGACATGATTGTGTCCAGTAGCACACTAATAATGCTGTATTCAAACGTTACGGGTTTCTTTTTTCGACTCATTTGCGCTAATTTAAATTTTCCCAAATTTGGAGCGAGTTGTAATTCATTACACCAACTATAAATTCTGTCTAAGTTATCTTGTATCCTCTTACAGTCACACTTCTAGTACACTACAGCATCATCATATCCAATCATTTATGTACACAGAAAATAACAGCAGTCCTATCACACTTGCCAGGGGCACTCCTGGCGATACCCTTTTCTCTGATGAACACTCGCTGCCATGGATTACGATCTGGGTCTTATTACGTAAGAAATCTTCGAACCAGTCACACACATGGAAACCTATTCCGTACGCTCCTATCTTTGTTAACGTTCTGCAGAGGGGCAGAGTGTCAAAAAATTTTCGAAAATCTAGGAATAAGGACTCAGCCTGTTGCCCTTCATCCATAGGTTGCGAGTATGTTACGCAAAAACGGGCTAGCTGCCTCAGTTAAGTTTATTAATACTAGAACTGAAAATACGTCGAAGAATAGTTCCGCATTTAGCGCTTTCTTAAGTGCAATAAGTGGACGATATCCTCATACCGTAACACCACCTCCTCGGTACTTCAACGATGGCACTAGAAGAGAGGGCAG